>NW_026622764.1:7904473-8206550 GCF_023065955.2 Ursus arctos
TTAAGTCCTGAAAATAAAGAGTTGAAAATCCTGATCAAGCAAAACCTCAACCAAGACAGCGTCTCATGATTGGTGTTTACCCTGTTGGTTGAGCCCCCACGGTGAGGTCTACCAAGAATAACAGGCCCATTGATTTAATCCCTTTCTGGCAGGCCCTTAACTGAAATTTAATTATGTTGCTTTTTGTCTGCAACCTTCCCCCAAGGTTTCTGTGATATTCGAATACCTCCTTTAAGTGTTATGAAAAGCGCATTAGAGGGTTTTCCCTCTGATTATTTCATAACATAACATAGCAGTTCCTTCTGCCAGGGAGCCCACACAACTGTTTTCAATAAATGAAACAGTTTTCTTTTTTTACATTTTATAAAGTGTAGATTAAACATTAATTAGTTGTAGCGGACTTTCAGCATTTTCCTTTTACAGTGATCTTTTTAAGGCTAGTTCTCAAACAGCACAAGTAAGGTCCTATAATGTGTGAACAATGGCGCTGCCTTAGGCTTCATAAAGGGCGAGGATACTTGCTTAAGTCAATCTTAAACTGTTTTGCAATGAGTTCATGCTGAGCAATTATTTCTATGTTCTTTAAATGATGGGAGTTTCAAAGGCATGGGGGAGTGTGTATTTTTATAGCTAGAAAAATCTTATTAAATGGGTATGGCTTTCTGGATTTCTTTCCTTCCTCTTCTCCAAACTCATAAAATTGCAAGAGGCCAACCCAAATGTGTACTAACCACAGTAGCTTCCACATCTTATGGTCACCGGTGTCAATTTTTTGTTTACTATTATTGGCACGTCACGGGCTTCATAGCTCCAAAAATAATTGCAAATGAAAACAAACTTTTGTGTGTGTCCTTTTTCTCCCCAGCAATGTGTCAGCCTGGGAAAATGCTCTCTTTGAAAAGAAAGCAGAGCTGACATATAATTGTTGCCTTTACCCCAGCTGTTACTGACATTACATGCTGAACCTTCCTTGGAGACGGAAAACCAATTTTGATGTGACACTGTGAAAAGTCACCAATGGTACTTTACAAATAGTTCAAGGTCACAGAAATCATGCCCGAGACACTCTCAGGTAAACCTCTGGAGGACTTTTCTTTCTTGGGGAAAGCTGTGTTTTTATTGATTTTGCAAATTGTAGACTTAAAGTCTAACAAAGGGAAAGCTATCAAGAGAGAAAAAAAACCCCAACTAAATACAAAATCAATGCTTTTATGTTGAAATCTGAAAAAGCAATTCCATGCAAGTATTACGGCAAAAGAGAAGTTAAAAATGTCATGTTCAACTTTTGAAATTTGTATATGGAAATAGACAAACTTAATATGACTATTAGTAATGGAACCTTTGGTAAAGGATTTAACTTTTATTACTTAAACATAATTCAAGTTCTTTCCCTAAAAATTCTTGTCATTCAGAGTATCCTACCCATTACATAGATATATGAATTTGGTAGTCTCATTTCTTTACTGTAACTTCCATGATTCAATCAGCAATTTAGTACCTAACAATATTCTAATCAATGCCTAGTTTTGTTTTTGTTTTGCTAGTATCAGCTACATAAGTAGTACTTGTGTGAGTTTCATTTCTGGTTAGTAATTTCTGGGATAAACTTACTTGCTTTTATTTCTTTCTGGCCCTTTGCACTTTCAAACCTGAAATATCTTTTTAGTTGTTAAGACATTGAGTCAGCTAATCCTCTAAGGAAACTCAACATTAGTAACAAAGCAAAGGATCAAGATCTGGGTTCGTATTTTGTTTTGGAGCTTGCTGACCATCGAAGCTACACTGACCAATAACCAAAATGGTTAATCTGTATTCAAAAACTGAACTGAACTGGCTTCGTGATCATTCTATATCCTTGTATTTCTGTCCCTTCATTCTCTCATTTCAATACAATAAGGAATTTATACTTATGGGTGTATGGGTTGGGTTGGGTTAATAAAGATCAATTTCCAAACAAAATACTAGTAGGAAAAAATAGCCATTTGAGAAATAATGGACTCTTATCTATGTTCTCTTGTATAGTCATCTTTTAATAATATTCTCTTTATTTGCAAGCTTCAGGGCAAGAAGCAGCACATTTAGTTTGTAAAGTTTATGACTCATATTCACATTACTGCTATTTCAGAGACAGAGTTAACTTTTATGCATCAAGTCATTTGGCTTTGTTCTAAATTAAGGTAGAAAGATAGAAGATAGATGATAGATAATAGATAAATGATAAATAATAGCTACATGATAGATATAGAGATAGATGATAGACGGATAGGTAATGGAGATAGATACATGATAGATGTATAAGATATGTAACAGATAAGTTATATATATATGTGTGTGTGTTTATATCTTTATTGCCATCTTAAAAAGTATTATATCTCCAATTACACAAATGAAATAACTGATCACAATAAGGTGATCAGCCCAAGTTCATGTGAAAATGAGAAGTAAGTGAAAAAGTTGGAATTTGAACTCTAGTCTATTTGGCTTAAAAATTCATATTTGGGGGCGCCTGGGTGGCACAGCGGTTAAGCGTCTGCCTTCGGCTCTGGGCGTGATCCCGGCGTTATGGGATCGAGCCCCACATCAGGCTCCTCTGCTATGAGCCTGCTTCTTCCTCTCCCACTCCCCCTGCTTGTGTTCCCTCTCTTGCTGGCTGTCTCTATCCCTGTCAAATAAATAAATAAAATCTTTAAAAAAAAAATTCATATTTGGTACATTAGACCAAACTAATCCTTAAAGGAAATTGACAATTATACAAATCACTCTATTAATGATCAAGATGTGATCACTGTCATTTGAGATATAAATAGCTTTACAGAAATTCACATCTGTACCATTGGCATCAGAGAAAGATTTAGGAGAAAATATTCACTTTATTATAAACTTGAAGGCAAGGTAAGGAGTAGATAGAATAGACATAGAACATCGAGGCAAAACAAAATCCAAATGAATAGAACAATGGAAGAAACGTAATCCTGGAGACAATTCATTGTTTTTCACCAATAGCTTACCATCCAATTGGTTTAGAGTAGAGGATGTCCTATTAGGGGACACTTGGGTGGCTCAGTTGGTTGAGCGTCTACCTTCTGCTCAGGTCATGATCCCCAGGTCCCAAGACTGAGTCCCGTGTCAGGCTCCCTGCTTGGCAGGGAGTCTGCTTCTCCCTCTGCCTCCTGTTCCCTCTGTTTGTGCTCTTTCTCACTCTCACTCTCTGACAAATAAATAAATAAAAAAATTTTTTTTAAAAGGTTGTCATATTAGGTTAAAAAAAAAGAAAAAACAAAAACAAAATGTATGTCTAATGAATTAGGTTGGCATCACTGCAATGATTTTTGCATTAGAAGATTGATGTTTTTAAAAATGAGATCACCATTTAAGGTTATTTAAGGTAGGAGAATGAGTGAATGGCAAGGTTAATCTTTCAGTTGGAAACTAAAGAGGCTTGAGGTGGGAAAATTGAGGAGGTGGTTGTAATAGCTCAGGCAACGTGTAAAATGGGTGTGAACGAAAATTTTTGGTTATAGAAAGTAAGAGAAAAGGATGGGTCTAGGTCCAAGTTTTGTGACAGGTATGATGTTCCATGTTACGGAGAATGATGACAATAATAAAATGGGAAATTCAGCTGTGAGGGTGAATTTTTCACTGAACAATTCGCTTCTTCTTTGTGTCTCATGATATTCAGAACATTGCTTGTTCTTCATACACATTTCAATACCTATAGTTGGCTCAATTCTATAATTACCATAACCAGACTCTTCAACGTAGGAACCCCAGGAGTGAAATAACATAGTGGACAGACATGAAGTCTTGTTAGCGAAAAGTTTTAATCCCAAGTCTAGCCTCATGACTGGGAGAGTTTACCCTAATTCAGCCATAATGTTTTCATGTAGAAAAAAGGAGATGCTGTGCCCATACACGTCTACTTTGAGAGTTAAAGGAGATAACAGAGATAAAGAGTATAGCATGATGACTAATAGAAAAAGTTGCTTAGCAAATACTGAATTTCTTCCCTCCTTTCATATACTGTGAAGGTCACAGTTTTATTTAGATTAGAGATCTGCAAACTTCCTATAAAGGAGCAGTGTCCCTAAGGGTTGGCTCAGGCTGTTATAATAAAATACTATAGACTACATGGCTTGTAATAGCAAAATTTATTTCTCTCAGATCTGGAGGATGGAAGTTTGAGATCAGGGTGCTGGCATGGTTGGTTTCTGCTGAAGATCTTCTTCGGGCTGCAGATTGCCCTCTTCTTGTATCTTCACATGACGGAAAGAAGGCAAGAGCTCTCTGGGGTCCCTTTTATAAGGCACTATTCTCATTCATGAGGCCTCCAATCCTGTGACCTAATCACCTCCCAAGGGCCCCTCCTCCTAATGCCATCATCTTGGATGTTAGGATTTTAATATATGAATTGGGGGGTAGAGAACATTTAGGCCATTACAGTGAGATAGTAAATATTTTAGAATTTGTTGGCAAATACAATCTATTGCAATTTCTTGATTCTTCTATCGTAACTCAAAAGCAGTCATACATAATGCATAAACAAATATGTCTACATTCCAATAAAACTTTATCTTAAACAAGAAGCTTGATGGATTGGCCTGTGGGTAGGATTTTGTCAACGCCTGACCTACAGTTAAATATTCTGGAGGAGTGGAGCTTGTTAGTTTGATCATATGTAATGGAAAGATGATGTCGAGTAAAACCATGTTATAATATTATTAATATTAATAATTTAAATGCTGTCATAGAACTTAAAGTCTACACGAAAAACCCTAAAGTAATTACATATTTTTACACATACTCTGACTCCTCAGAATAAAGCACCTTCCTTGACATGGGGAAGTCAAGAAGGATTCTCAGAAGAGTTGAAACTTGATGTATGTCTTAAAGAATGATTCTGAGAACATCAGGAAAAAAATAGGAAAAGAAGGAAATGTCAGACATAAAAAAATATGTGGAAAATCATGAAGACAAAATGCTATGAATGGTATGTTGAGAGAAGGATTGGAATTTTGACATGAATGCACGCAGGGTACAAGGGCCACGATGGAGATGAGGCTGGAAATGTAGGTTGAAGATAAATTATGAATAAGTTTTGTACAATAGGATTTTGTATCTCTTCCTGAGATTCAACAAGGAGAAAGCAGGAATTGTGGTAGTCATCAACATTGTTCATCAAGTACTTCTGGTTTTCCCTCTGTGGAGAGGGTAATACTGTAAGTCCCCATTTCCTTGAAGTTAGGTGTAGCCATATGACTTGCTTTAGCCAAAGAGTAAGAGCAGAAATGGCATGCATCATTTCTGGGTGGGACATTTTGAGCTGGGGTGCCAACTCCACGATCCCTTTCTCAGTCCAGGGTGGTCATAGAATCACCAGAGTAGAGACGGAGCTCCCCCTGACCTGGTACCTGAGTGAGGATGACGTAGGGTAGAACACACCGCCCAACCTGTGACAGTTGTCCAGTGGGAGGGAGCAATGACCTTTCACTGTTTTAGGCCACTGGGATGTCTTAGGTCTGAACTGTTCTATTTTCTTATCACAACCTACCTTCTTCTGACCAATATGAATGTCTTTAAACAATGAAGTAAAATAGCTACACAAGGAATCATTCAATGTCCCTATAACTTATGATTTAGAATATCCACATTAAAATTTGCACAATACAGTTATTTAACATTGTAAAACTTAATTTTTTAATAAAACATAAAAAGAAGAAATATATCAGACCATTGGTGGTCTGAAGTCCCTAATCCTAGGTAACTTATCAAACATGCTGGGTTTGGTCTAAGCAAATTAATAAATCATGGTGTCAAATGTGACTACACAGGTCAACAAATAACATAATCAGGAAGTTATTTGATTTAGTTTACTTTAGTACTAAAATTGAACAATATCATTTATCTGTGTCTTTCTTTGTTCAGTTTAGAAAAGTCCTAACATTTCAGAATGATATATTATAACAACACTAAAACTGTTATTTTTGCAAATATATATTCTCTTTTATAATACAAAAATATGTCTTTTTGTTGCAATCAACATGTTTGGTACAAATAACATATTCCACCTCTTCTTTGCTGTGCCAGGGAAATCCTCAAAGGAGACAAACCCTTGACCATGTGTGTAATAGCTTAAAGAGAGGTGCTAAGGAATGGCAGACACATAAAAGGTGGCTGTTGTATTTTATTCTCTCATATTAGGAAAAGCAATAGTGCACCTGAATTTGTATATACTGTGAATCTAACTCCCTAGTGTTGATGTTTGTAAAGTTTCAGCAACTCAGGAGAAAAAATCCAGATCAACAAATTAAGTTATGTTCACACTGATTGGCATGGACAGATGCAATCCTATTCTTTCTTTCCACCAATGGTACCAGAGGTCACATCTCGGAAGAAAATGGAAATCTCTGCATCACAACCTGACACATTCCATTTGGTTCCCAAACATGATTTACCTAAGTAGTTATGAGTATGACACAGTCAATTTAGCAAACACAATGGTTTGTTCAATAACATTAGCTATCTATGAAAATACCCCCACCTGTTTTCTAAAGAAATATCGTAAGATGTATGTATAATTAAAATTTTAGACAGTGTTTGGCTCAGTAGAATGCAAAGAATACAAGAAAATAAATTATATATTTATTTTCTCCATAAGATATAATGAGTAAAGAGTAAGATGTCTGTGTTTTTCAGGACACATTTGTTTTATTTATACGGAAATAGGCTTTGGTGGTCAAAGCTAGTCAGACATTATTCTTAGTTTAAGGAAGACAGTATCTTAATAAAATATTAGAACAAAGCTGAAACACCTTAACGCAGCCTACAAGACTACACGAACTCATCCCTTTCAGATTTAATTTCATGCCATTCTCTCCTTCTTCATTTTTATTAAAATGCATTAGTTTCTTTCTATTTCCTTTAGAAACCAATTCTCATTTCCACCTGACGGCTTTTGCACTAGGAATAGCCTGAAATCTTCTCATAATTGACTCTTGGCATTTCACTCTCTGCTCCAATGTCCTGTTGGAAAGACTATGACAAGAGTCCCTCTTTGCCTGTCCACTCTCTCATGAGGCTATTTTATCTTCTTTTGATCAATTATCACTATCTGGGAAATTTCATGTTTATTTAGTAGCTTATTATTTGCCTTCTCCTACTAAAATAGCAAATATTACAAAAGCAAGAATTGTCTCTGTCTTGTTAACTATTCTATCTTTATGTTCCACTTATATTTGTTGAACAAAAGGAAAATCTTTTCCCTTTGTACTTCCCTAAATTCATTTTTTCTTTTTCTTTATATTTCCGTGAGTTTATTTTATTAGTGATTTTTAAAATATATTATATCTTCTTACCTTTTACCTTGCAACCACCCATAAGAAATTTATATCACTTTGTTTTTATACAGAGCTGATGTATATTTTCAGAAAGCTGATTTGGCACATATAGGCAAGCATGTAACTGGTGTGTGATTCACAGCTCTGCCTCACGTCTTAGAGGTGACTTTATAATTTAAAATAGAATCATTATCTTTTATTCTTTATCATTAAAAGCATGAAATAATTTCTGAATTTCTTGTCTTTGTACTATTGAGAGCATCAAGGTACTTAGCTACAAAGATCTTTGACTTTTGTTGTGGTGACCATATTTTTGTGTGTTTATTAACTTTATGCTGGATATTTCCATTTTTAACATATTGGAAAAGAGAGGACCAGAAGGGTGGTTATACCTTATCAAAATGTATGTCCTTAATGAATCATAAAAAATTGTTAATGCTTAACCAGTATCAATGTGATATTTTTATTACCATAATAACCACTGAGACTTTTCTGAAAGATACTAAGCACAATTAAATTCTATTGTGTGTTCATTATACTTAAATGACAGAAGTTGATATCCACTCAGAATTAATGTAGTAATATTCTTTAATAATTTACCTTTCATGGAACATAACAAGTAGCAACTTCATGTAAATTATTATACTATTTTATGAGGTATTAAGACTATATGATTAGAAAGCAGGGAAATAAAAATCTTTAGACAGTGAGTGGTTTTCCTTATTCCCACAGTCCAATACTGGTAAGGTTTCCTCTTGGAATTAGATTTGAACTGGAAAATGCAGAATATGTTTTTTATACAAATGAGGGAGGAAGGCAACTCTAGTGGAAGAAATGCCATAAATTGATGTATAGAATTACCATAGAAAGATGAGAAAGGTAGTTTATCTAAAACATGGGTTGTATGGAAAGATGGAAACATAGTTGAGGTAGTTTGCAACATATGGGTTCTAAAGTTTATTGTTCAGGAAAATGGGGGAGCTATTAAAGTCTTTTGATAAAGAGAATATAGGAACACTCTTGTGATTTTAAAGTAATAAATATATGTTGAATTGCTAAACCAATAAAGGAAATGATAATTCATATGAATGAACACTCCCCAAGCTTAGGAAAACCAATTTAATAGTGATATGCAAAAGACAATTAGCAGAGTAACAATAAATAATAAAGATTATTAAATAACTATTGCTTTCTAGAGAGAACAAATGGGATACTGGAGACTTGAAGCAGGATAGTAGGTATTTCTGTTTGGACTGTAGGATTAGCAGTTGGGACAAGTGAAGAGGAGAATATCTAATTCTTCCTGGATTATATTACTATGGTAAGGTGTGAACAAAAGGAAATAAACCAGCCATAATAGCTGGTCTCAAAAGAGAGTAGTTAGAATAGTCTCTAAAAAGGTAGCCATCTCAGGTATGACAGGGAACACCATAGTACTGAGTGATACAATTAATCCGAACACCAGAGAGCACTGGGAAATTCATGCCATAGATTCAAATCAGAAACCTACCAAATGGCAGTCCTTTCAAAGACACTGTCCAACTATAGCAGATCTTTCACCTGAGGATGAGCACAGGTAAGAATTAGATTATATACCTAAGGACATTGAATAAAGAAGTGTCCCAAATGTAAACTGGGGTTTAGTGTGGGATCCCCAAAACAGGAGGGGAATGCTTGGCAATCTGAGAAGATGGTAAGGAAATGTTAGCTAATCTGAAACCAAATCCAGGGGATTGAGCCAGATTTGGGGGGCAAAGAGAGTGCAGGATTTGTAGCTTTGTGTGCTTGAGACTTTTCTGTGAACTACAAAAAGGAAAATAAATTAGTGCAAATGGACCCCAGAAAGATAGGTTGGCTTCCAGCTCCAGTGTCTGCCATAAATCGTGGGCTTCATGACTTATGTTCAAACCTTGTCAGATTGTGAGTCTGAGGGTATTGAAATATATCCAAAATTGGTCTAGATTGCTCTAAGAACTAGGATTGAATGATGAATATGGGTGGAAAATTAAACTGAAAGAAAAAAAATGTGGGCACTAACAATGGAGGCAGTGGGAATAAAGAGCAGATCAATGTCCAAGGAACTGTGAGGACATAAACAATGGGAGTAATCAAATAGGTCCATGTTTGCATGAGGAAGACCGAGAAGAGAGAATTGGAGCCATGATGTCTTAAGTTTAGTTGGTGGAAAGAGTAACCAGAGATAAAGATTCAGCACAAGAAATCAGTTTGGTGGTGGAATGTAATGAGTTAAATAGTGGTGAAGGTGAGTTAAAATATGGCTCTGGTTTTTAATGTGGCACCAGAAATACAGAAGCATAAGTAACGATAGAGCTTTGTGGAGAGAAAAATCGAGAACGTCGATACCGGACAAAGTATGGGAAGAAACTTGTGTTGTGACATCATGTAGGGTTGAAGAAGAGTAAGAGGAGTGAACATTGGAACAGAGAAGCCACGATCACAAAGGCACAAAGACAAATTGGTGATATAGCATGAAAAGAGAATTTCACTCACGATTGAGTAATCAAAACTGATACATTGAGGGAGTAACTGAGTCAAAACTGAGAGAAATCATTTTCATGTGGTATTTGTAGGGCCATTATTAACCTATAAAAACGTTTCTTGGGGCAAGTGGAGATAAATGTCAAATGTTAAAAGGTTATCAAATGAGTTCAAAAGGTAAGAGAACATGGACAGCAAGTGTGTGTTGTCCTTATTGTAAGATTGAGTGTGATAGAAAAAGACAGAAGAGCAGACCATCTGAAAAATGTGAATCTGATCAACAGTATTGGAACTTGTTCGTGGGCAGGAAGGGAGAGGGCACAGGCCAAGACCGAGGACCAAATAGAAGGAATACATTTAGAAGGAGGTCGGTGGCTAGATCCAACAAGGGTACTGACATACAAAGTAGTGTTGGAGAGGAACAGAGCAGCCGAGAAAGAAGAGAATGAATGGGGGAGGGGGTGAATAGGCCTTCTGAGATAGTGAAAGGAAACTCAGGCAACTTTCTCTGGATAGCATCTGCCTTCTTACTTAAGTAGAGGTCAAGGAGGGATTTCTCTTAGGAGTTGAGGATGAAAGTTTGGAAAATTGAGATTAATAATTGTTCTTTGGAGAAGAGACTTTGGGGAATTTAACTGGGAATTAACAAATGATAAGGGAACTACAGGCTAGCACTAATAAATGTATTATACATTCCATTCTTAAGCACTTTGGCTACTTTTTAAGATAATGTTACATGGTCAGGATGAATTGGGTCTCATAATGATAGTCAACGAGTTGTTCAAAATGCAGCTTTATTTTAGTTTTCTTTAAAGTTCTATAATAACATTTTTAGACCCTTTTGTTTGTTTTATGACAACTGATAAATTGACATTTATCCCGAGGTGTATAGTTGCTTATTTATTTACTTAATATCATTTCTGTTTAAATAAGTAATTTACTGGCATATTTTTTATGGACTGTGTCGTATGAATTTTAGATGGAATATAGTAGTCCTGTTGCTGAAAAATAATCAGATCGGGGGAAAACCAAGTGACACTCACAGAAGTAGGAGACCTTGGGTTTATTTTACGCCAGCAGACCCAGATGAGCTTACGCTCAAAATTCTGGGTCCCGGGTAGCAGGGTTACAGAGCTTTTATAGGGAAGTGCAGAAGGTTTGTAGTGGGAAGCCTAGTTACAGAAGCAGAAAATGCTGGTTATCTCTGTACCCAGACGGGCTTCCGGTTATCTCTCACTATTGTTAGTAACTTTCCATCTGCTGGGGACTGCCGGCTTGGGCCTGCTCTGGGTAATTTTCGTCTTTAGTCCTGCCTTATGCATGGAGAATATGCTTCAAGACCCCCAGCGGATGCCCAAAACAACAGCTGGTACTGAATTCTATATGTACTGCGCTTTTTCCTGTACATACGTACGAATGGTGATTAATAATTAATTAATTAATTATTTAATAATTAATTAATAAATTAGGCATGAAAAGAGATTAACAATAATTATTAATAAAATTGAACAATTATAGCAATGTTGTATAATAAAAATTGTGCAAATGTGATTTCTGTCTTTCTCAAAATATGTACTTGTACTGTACTCACCCTTTTGGTGATGATGTGAGATGATACAATGTCTGCGTGATGAGACGAAGTGAGGTGAATGACGTAAATATCGGGGTGTAGCGTTAGGTTGCAACTGACCTTCTGATATGTCAGAAGCAGGATCCTCTGCTTCCAGTCTGCAGTGGACCTTGAATAGCTGAAACTGCAAGAAGGGAATCTGATGATAAGAGAGACTACTGGACTGCGGAGTTTAACTGTCATTATTATTTTGTCCCAGAGATTCCTGCCCTTCCACTGGAAGCAGGCAGAAGATTTTGTTTGCAGACCTACCTTCAGCGATCTCCGGAATCATCTTTCTCTTTCTCTTGTATCCTCTCATTCTGCTAAAGTATTACCTCAGGTTGCTTTTGAAGGAAGGGTTAATAGGACACAAATTTTATACATCTCTGACTGTTTGAAAATGCCTATATTCTCCCATCATTCTTGATTAATAATTTGAGTAACATAGACTTGTTGGTAGAAAATATTTTCTTCATAACTTGGAAGGCATTGCATACATTTCTCGTTTGTCCTGCCTAATCAAATTCTATTTCTAGCAGAGACAATGGAGATTCTGAGAACACTTGCAATAAGAGATAGCCACGTGTAGCTCAAATGAAAAGTGCGATTTATTTATCTTTTCAGCCGCAATATGCCAGTGGATTGCATCTTTTTTGCTCTTTCCTTTTTTTTTTTTTTATTTTATTCATTTATTTAACAGAGAGAGCCAGCAAAAGAGGGAACACAAGCAGGGGGAGTGGGAGAGGGAGAAGCAGGCTCCCACCAGAGGAGCCTGATGCGGGGCTCGATCCCAGGGACCTGGGATCACGCCCTGAGCCAAAGGCAGACACTTAATGACTGAGCCACCCAGGCGCCCCTTTTTTGCTCTTTCCTGAATGAAGATCTACTTCGTCTTGATGACTGGGTATTGGCATCGTTTTTGTTTTGCATTTTTTTTTTTTTTTGCAACTGATATAGTCTTAACTGTACTGGGTCACTAATTTCATATCCATTAAGAATTTTAAGTCACCCACTTCTTTATGAATAATAATGTAAATTTTGCTTATTATAGAATGTGCCTGCAAAAAGATTCTGTATGAATTTAAATTCTATTTTGTGGTAAGCTAATATGCATTATAGTTCCCGTTTATCTCATTGGACTTGGGACACATACTGAAGCTATAAAACAAAATTTCTTAATATACCAGACATTACTTAAACTCAAATTAATGAGTTTTAAAGGATTTATCAAATATACCCCGGAAAAAACTGGTCTGTATAAGGATTTAATTCGGTCTATGTTGTGTTATACAATTTCTATATTTGCTAAATATGCTAGAAAAAAAGAGAAAAAGAAACTATAGCTGCATTTTAAAATAATTTAGTCAGTCCCCTATCTTATTTTCCTTAGTGAGACATTTCTAGGCAGAAATAAATGTATGTAGTAATAGCTATTACTAGTTTCTGGCCCAGCCATTACTGGTGGTATGGCTGTTGTTTCATGGGAGGATTTCTGAATGGGATGTAAGAGAAAGCATTTTCCCTGCCAGGCCTAAGGTAAATTACAGATGCACCAATCTCAATATGAAGTGGGCTATCAGGCTAGAGAGACATTTGACAAGACACGAAAGGGAAGCCACTGAGAGCAAAGGTTCAGGGATTTGTTTAAAAAGTAATTTATTTTTGGCTTCATGCCATCTTTGAAAATCTTTCCCCAGGCAATAAACATTAGAAATTTTATTATCATTGCCTCAGTCTTGGCTTCTTTGGGAATCAGATAGCTTGTCTCACTGTAGCCTAGGGCTGCCTTTATGGCTTCCTCCAGGAATAGTGACCCTGCCCTGCAATGAAAGTCATCAGGTTAATCTGGTACTTGGAGTGACTTCCCCTGGAGATCCTAATTCTTACATTAAATTTTATTTTTTTCATTACCCATCTTCCTCATTAAAATTCTTTGCATTAAAGCCTTTCGAATTATAACATATTCTGTCCCATGTTTTCTGAGGGAGATCCTGGACATGTGCTCACATTCTCCAGTAGAGATCCTTTGGAAACTAAATCAGAATAAACTCCATTTTTTTTTTAAATTTCATTCGTATCCCTTAGTGATGAGACCTACAGCAGGTTAGTCAGAGAGCCAGAACTGTCTTGTAGGTACTAAGTACTGTTTTATGAACGAGGAAGTTCTGTTATTTTTTTTTTTTATTGACAGTTTCTTGACCAGTGCTATCATTGCAATAGCATTCCTTCTTTAAAAACAACCTTTTCAACAGAGCATTACAGAAAAACAAACAACAAATCTACAAATACTTTATTTTCCTCAAACAAAATAGTCTCCTTTCTTATTTACAGATTTATAACCAAAAAATACTAATAAAATCACACAAGTACATTATATGACCTTGTAGTCATAATTTTTATGTGTTGTATTTTCTACAGTTTCATTATATCTTAGAAAGATAATGCAAAAGAAAAATGCACAGTAATTCAGATGAGAAATTCGATTTTTCCCCAGAAAGAGAGAAAGTAGGAAGAGAGAAAAAGTATCGAGCAGGGGTACGATGTTCGCTCTTGTCTGCTAGAGACTTCACTGAACGTGCATCAGTCAGGGTAAGACTGGCAAATCTGTCTTGGTTACAGGCAGATTTAATATAGGGAACCAAAGACTTAGAGCAATGAGAGGAGTTGGGGGAGTGCAGGCCAGCCACTGCTTTCGGGAATCAGAGATTACAGAGACTGTATCTGATGATCCCAAGTGTTTGCAGCACCTAGATAGTTCAGGAGACATTGGGAGTCAAAGGATATGACCAACTGATGACCTAAGCCACCGAACCAGAGCCTTCCTCATTGCTCACTATAGTAGTCAAGAGTCAGGAGATTTTAGGGTAATGTGATCTCAGGCCTCACCCGATGATGTAAAGTGAAAGCCAAAGGCAATGGCAAGAGGCTGAGTTGACCAGATGAAATCTGCCAGGGATGGGAGCTCAGCAGTATCCATCAATTTTATTTTAAATATGTAGTAATTGCAGTTCACAAAGGTTTAATGCCTTTGAGTAGTGAAGGATACCTTTGTAATAATTTATATAATGTGTTTGATTATATGAATTATATAATATGTAAATGTGTGTGTGTGTGTGTGTGTAAAGATACATGCAGGGAGAGAAATCACTTCTGATAGGTTTTATGCCATATAATGCATGTATTTTAATCATGAGTACAAACCATTTGTTACAGATGAAGTAACTGACATTCAGAGCAGGGAACATGCCCCTGGGCACACAGCCAATAAATGCCAAGTTAAGATTTGAACCCACTTTTTTCTGATTTCAAAGTGTGTGCTTTTAACTAGTGACATCTACAGATGGATGCATTTCAAGAGATGTGTAAGATGATATAATGTATTAAAGGAAACAAATACTATTCTTGTTATTTGTATTTGTTTCTATCCTTAAGTATTAGGAAAATGGTTTACTTGTATTTCATATGTAGATTGCCATGAGAGCTCACACTTGGGCCATACAATACTTTCATGTTATGCAAGATATCCAAGAGAAGAGTGGAAACTCTCAAAATCTATAAAGTTGGCAGTTGGGTCCACTTTCTTCTAATACTTTCGTAGTAGTTCTATCTGGTGCAAGTTATCATGGCTAAGACCGTTTTATAAAAATAAGAGTTCCACATACTCAAACCTTTACAATACTTTGGAATCAATGTGCTAATGTTACAAATATTTTATACAATTATGAAGTCCACTGGGTAACCCAGGGAAAAATAATTTAGTTTTTGCATTTTAGAATGAGTTGCATGAACTTCCAGTGTTGGCTAAGAGACAGTAACCTCTTTACAATTTTGAAACGGTGGGTAAATATAAAAAGAAACTACCTAGAATAGTCTTCTACTCTCAAAAGTAAGGAAAACCAAGCTGACTGCTTAGTAAAGTCAAAAGCTGAAGCAGCAACCTATATGGGTGAGATCCCAGGGGTTTTTATTTTGTTTTATTATGTTTGTTTTTCTTTTCTGCCTTGGCCTTGACATTGACCTGAGGATGAGACCCTGGCAAGTTTGCATGGGCAACAAAATCTTCAAGGGGTCTTGTCTTTCTGGACATAGAACCAGGAATAGGGGCCACAGTGAGCAAGAGAGTGTGAGGGGGTGATTCCCTCCCTTCTCCCTTTTACACTCTCCTGGTTCTGGCTCAAGGCTAGAGGCAGTCTCACGCACCAAGTTGCAGCAGTCAGAGCAAATGAAAGAATTTAGTGTCTAGAGTATGATGTTTAAGATAGTATTTAAGCCTAGACATCTTGGCAGGAGAATGGGGAAGAAGCTGGATTGTGAGGTTAACTGAATAAATAATTTAATTACTAAACAAAAAGCAACATGGCTGGATCTCAGTGAGCAAGAGAATGGTACAAGGTGAGATTCAAGGGAAAGGCAGAGGCAGAATTATTCCAGGCTTGGAAGGTCAAGTCAAGGACAATAGCAAATTCTTATATGGTGCTTACTATGTTTGAGACACTATTCTAATTGCTTACATAGTTAACTGGTGTAATTTTCTTAAAAACTCTATGACAAAATGTATTTTTACCATTAACATCCTCATTTTTAAAAAGATTTTATTTATTTATTTATTTATTTATTTGAGAGAGAGAGAGCGCATGAGGGGGGAGAGGAGCAGAGAGAGAGGGAGGAAGAAAGAATCTCAAGCAGACACCATGCTGAAGCACAGAGCCCAATGCGGGACTCGATCTCACACCCTGAGATCATGAACTGAGTTGAAACCAATGGTCAGATGCTTAACTAACAGCCACCCAGGTGCCCCAACATCCTCATTTTAAAGATAAGCAGATTAAGGAACCAAGAGATTACATGTTGAAATTCACTAGGAAGAGCCAGGAACAGAATCTATGCAGGGGATCAGCTTTTATTCTAAGTGTAATATTACACAGGGTGATGGAGTACTAGTCAGTGAAGTAATAAGTGTCTCAGCTTTTCAAAATGTATTTCTAGTTATTATGTAGCAAGTAGATTGAAGCCAGGGAAGAATTAAATGGGAAGCCAATAAAGTGCAGAGATGGTAATAGATCAAATGGAGGGTTAGCATTGAAATCATAGAGAAACAGATGATTCAGGAAATATGTTGTAGGTGGACCCAATCCAGCCTGCTAGTGAATTACGTGGAAAGTGTCAAGGACAATTCCTAGGTGTCGTGTTGAACAATTAGTTGGCTAGATGTGTCTTTTACTGGAGATGAGAAACGCTAGACCCAACACAAGCTAGTTTATGGCACATCACATGACAGAGAGTGATGACACTTACATGTAATATTCAAATAAGGCATTAAGCATCTCAGTGAGCATTACCAGGACTGGAGCCGTAAGTTTAGGTATCAGAAAATACTGATGACATTTAAAGTAATAAGAATGAGTTTGATGGCCTGGAGGGAAAGGATAGAATGAGAACTTTTTTAAAAGTCAAAAGTCAAGCCCTTACTAACTCCAACATATAGAAGATGATAAAGGAAGTATTTCTGGCCACAGAATGTTCTGGTTTTTCTTTTCTCTCTTAACATTTTTCCCACTCATTCCCTGATATTTAATCTAGTAATGTGATGCTCTCAGGCTATTCTTGTACTTATAAATCAGTCCCAAAGCACAATGGTCATGGTTGATCAATGTTCCTTAGAAGTTAAATGAAACATTTAAGCAACTGGTGAATAATATCCCCCTGGAATACCTGTAGAGTCCATTCCTCCATGACCTTGGTTTCGCACTTCTTTACAGAAGCTCCTGTTCCCATAAAAAAGAAGCCACAACCAAAAGATTGTTAAATCAAGGAAAGATCTCTAGCTGGCTCTTGTGTCTGTATGCACTTTGTTGTGGAAATGCTGGGCCATTTGGTCTTTAATCTTAGTCTGCCAGTCTGACAGCTTTGAAATTGCTGCAGAAAAGTTCACTGGAAGAGATAAATCAGTGTATCATCTGCATAAAAAAGACAATGCATCATCATGGTAAATAAGATAACCAAATGAAGCATAGGTACTGGGGAAAAACTCTCCTGGGCAGGCTCAATAATAAGACTAGGGATTTTAGGAAAGTTAAAGAAACAAAAGCCATATGCATAGAAAGTAAAGCACATGTCATCATAGAAGTAGTAGACATTCACACACACACACACACACACGAATGTAATCATGGGCTTCAAACATTCCTTGAAAGTGTCAAGACACCCTGAGTCTGAAATTTGTTATGGAATAAACAAAAATAAAAATCACAGACATAGAGTGAAAAGGTCAACATAATAAACATAATAAGCTACTTTCTCAGATAAGAAATCTTTTTAGGATCAAATTAAATTTGGCATTTCAGTCATAATTGGCTCTATCTGATCCCAACGTCTAAATAAATCTAATTTAAGAAATACAATATGAGACATAAATTGGAACTATCATACCATAATATGTAGTAACATCTTTGTTTAACAGCAGGGTAGGTTTGAAAAAGAGCAGAAACCTGATTAATTGTCTGAAGACGAGGAAGCTGCTGTGTTACTGGAAGGATAAGTAGCCAACTGCCATGTCTCCCAACCCATGCTGTGGAAACATGAGTGCTCCCGAGGGCTGCACCACCTCCCATGAGCTGTCACATGCGCCATATTGGACGTTCAGATTCAGATTGGTTTTGTGCTCTTATTCTTACACTCTTGGTAATGAAAGGCATTATTGAAATCTCAGCATATACTGTGGAAACTGGGACAGACAGGTTAGAATCAGCAGAGGATTCAATGTTAGGAGAAAGATTGATGGTGGCCAGAGGTGGCTCACTACAAATGTTCTCCATTTCTTTAACCGGAAAATAAATTCAAATGGTGGAACTTCTGCCCATGCACTGTATCTGAGAAATGAATTAACACTGGAACTACTATTGTCATTGTCTTTTACTCCATTTTTCCAGAAACATTAAACACCTTTTATAAAAACCAAATACTTGTCTGGGGAATGTCACAATGCCATAAGCTGGTGAACAGAGCCACGGAACAAGAATGCAAGCAGGCTGCTGGGCACAAGGTGTCAACAATGAAGTAAAATGGATTTTAAAACCATGTTTTCAACTGTGTAACAGCATGAATGCATCTTAAAACTGCCAACAAATACTACGCTTAGGCAACACTAATATTTATGATGAGGGAACAGAAGGCAAGCTGAGGACAAAGCAGAAGCTGACAGCCCACAAGCCCTCCCCCAGATGGGATGTATGTGACATTCCTCAGGCACTCCTGGATGCCCTAAAGCTAAGGAAAGGAAAAACAAATAGTTAAACTTACAGAGATCGCAATCCTGCAAGACTTGAGCCTCCCTCAGTTTATAAATGTCTTAGCAATCTACAAGAACCAAGCATTTCTATCAATAACCTAGCTTCCAGAAGGAAATGTAGGTACAATGAAATGTCCTTATAACCTGCAGCCCATTGACAGATACTTGAAGAGGGAAGAATGTAATGTTCCTCCAGGAAGCTCCCAGCTATCTTACTTTTAATGCCTTGCTAGAGGGAAAAACAACCTTCGCTTGACAAGGGCAAGCCTTAAGGTATCCTATGAGTCTTCTTTAACTTACGAAAGTTATTTTGAAACCTCCCATTTCCTTACCTCCCCTAACCCCATAGTTTATAGTCAGCCACCCCTCACAACCCCGGTGCAGCAGCTCTTTCTGCCCACGGGTGCTGTCCCCGTGCTTTAACAAACCACCATTTTGCACCAAAGACGTCTCAAAAATTCTTTCTTAGTCATTGGCTCTGAACCTCACCTGTATTCCAAAACCCCATCATTTAGACAACTCCTTAACATTGTAGGGGAAGACAAACTGTATTTGAAGAAAACAGCCAGTGTATCTTTGAGGAGAGAGATTGTGTGGCATCAAATTCCAGGAACACATGAAATTCTAGAACACAGTAGTCCGAAATCTTCAGCTAATTATAAGGTGTATAGTGTTAATTTATTTTATTTCCCTCCCCACATCCATGTTTTCCCTTTTGTGGGCTTGCACTATGATGTAGATAAATTGGAGTTCTCAGTACCCCATCCTGGCACAGAGTATCCACATTCAAAATCCTTCTACTTCACTTTGACCCCTCCCTTCCAACCATCACAGCACATACTAAAGCTTTGCCTCCCTCTCATTTCCTCCGAGCTCACTCTTTTTCTAGTATCAATGCATGATTGCAATTCAGTCTGCTGAAGGCAAGTTTTAGAATCCAAAGTTTACACTCACTTCTCAGCTCTGTTATGTAGTAGAAATGAACTCTGAGCTGTCACAAAGCCTCTCTACATTTATTTTCTGTTCTTTTAAGTGAAAGCAGCAATAATACTAACATCAGAGTTGTAGTGAAGATGAAATGAGGAAGTGCATATGAAAACAGTTTTCTGCATACAAATGTCATTATTAGTAATGTGCTACTGCACTTAGGTAAGGATGCCCATGAGGAATAACCCTAATTTGAAAATTTCAGACGTAGTAGTCCATAGTTAATAATGGACTTTTTGTGAAATTCCAGAATCTGCATGCTGGGTTTTGGAAAACTTTTCAGTGTTAGGAGAGATCCACCAAACCTTCAGTGCGACAGCTGAAACCAAGACAAGACTGTGGGTTTCATTTATTTTCCCTATGTAGTATTTCTTGACCATTTTTATTATGTTTGATTCATTTCCATGTTTATGAGTTGGCTTCTGCACAACAGGATCCAGAAAACTTCTCAAGAACTTGAACTCCCAAGGGAACAACTCAAGTTTGTGGATTTTGAATGTAGGTCCATTCAAAATTCATTTTGATCTCGAGGGTAGTGGTGGTTGGGGCATCCAATGACCAGGCAGCAGCAAGGAAAGCCCCGTGGCACAGACACAACATGAGGCAGGGGGTGGCGGTTATGGCACCTTCCACATCCCCCCATGGGGTGGTGGCAGCACGAGTAATGCCGCACCAGTTCAGCTCTGCAGGAAGGATTTGGGTGTTTTGCCTGGAAACCTAGCCTGAAGCTTGGTTCTCACATGCCAAACAAATTGTGAGCCGCCCAGTATCCTTTTGCTAAACACCATTTCTGCTTAATCGGCCAGATTCAACTTTGGTTCCTGGCAACCAAGACCCCTGACTAATTCATCTTTTCATTGCCAGTTTGCAGCCACTGAAATGATCTTCAGAGCCAGGGCACAAGCTGCAAGGAATAAATGCACAAAGGGATTTGGAGTAAAGGTGAAATGAAGAGAGAAGCACCCAGCAACTCATTTTAATTGGAGAAGGTGTGCCAGAGTAAAGAGGTTGCGTGTGGCGCTCTCTCTTTCCAAAGCCTGATAAGCTCAGTTACCCACAATTAAGTAAGAAGACAGCGAGAGAGGCATGCGGTGAGACAGGACACAGCACAAATGTAGAAATTCCGTCTGGAAAGAAGCTACGTCCGGGTGTTCACACTGTCTTGTGCAGCCGCATTGGAATCAAATCAACAAGGAGCTGACTTCATTCTGAGAGTATTACTGTCAAAGCCACAACCAGTCTGGACTAAAAGAGACTGTGTCCATTAGAGAAATAAAAAGACCCTTGGTCCCTAGTAGTCGACAAGCCAGAAGCACACTGAGAAAGGCTCTCATACCCAGGGAGGGCATTTTCTCCAACTTCAGATGTGGCCAAGCATAGTAATGGAACAAGAAGAGCCTTGAGAAACCGTGGATGGGGAAGCTCTCTCATAAAGCAACTGGAGTGCAATCAGAGAAGGTTCCCTACCCTTGAGGTAAAGCAATCAGATCACAGGTTTAGTGAGCGCGTTTGCCATGAACAAACAGTTGCTATTTGTTACCTGCTGTTCCCCTTTGGGGATAAGAGTAATTGTTGTGGCCACCCTGCACCTGTCCACCACTGTATATTGGGATTACGAAGGAGAGGAGAGATTCCGTGTCTCCTGTGTCCAAAGTCTCAAATCCCAGAGGACACTCCTGTGAGCTGGGCATAACTTGAAGTCTTGGGCTTTGGTTTGGATCCAGTGACTGGATCAGAGCCTTTAGTGATCTTGCTTGAGAAAGTGGTTAGTGTGCTCTGCATGTGGGAAGGACAGTGAACTTCATATTTTGTGATCAAATGGGTAAATGGTGATAGTCAATCCTGCAGTGATGTTGCCCACAAATACTTTGAACTTTTCATCAGGTGACGAAATAACCATGTTTTCTGTACCCTACAAGAAAGGAATTGTCAGTAAACTTCTCGGACCGGTGAAATGTGAGGGACATGTAAGAAGCACTTTTGGGAGGATAGTTAAAGGTTCGGTGTGCAATGCACTAGTCTCTCCCTCTGCCACGGAGATGATGTTTCAGAGAGTAGGCTGTTCCATCAGCACAGGATCCAAAGTGGCTGTGAGGCAGAAGAAAACGCCCAGTGACCCTTGTTAGACCCACAGCAAGAGCAAGAATAAAAACTTTGACACTTTAAGCCACTGAAATCAGGAGGTTGTTTTGACCCCAGTGTAACTGAGACCACGCTGATAGAGCTGTCATTAAACACAGTTTCTAATCATGTTCTAGCAAACCGTGGATACACCAGAGAGAGGAATAGGGAGGAGGGAAGACAGACATACCATACAAAAAATGAGAAATATGCTTTCTTAGAACTAAGTTTTGAATCAAATATAGGAGCCAGAGCTAGATAGCGACAGGATCTAACCTTGCAAATACAATGACAAATCTAAATGCAATCTTTACATGTGTTCGGAAGGAAAATAATAGGACTGGTTAGAATTCAGGCTTTAATTCTAATTGGCATGCACAGATAGTAAGAGTGAGAACCACAGCACATGATTCACTCTTCCAATTTCTTTTTTCTTTTTAATTAATTTATTTATCTGGGAGAGAGAGAGAGCATGTGTGTATGAGCAGGAGGGACAGAGAGAGAGGGAGAGAAAGAATCTCAAGCAGACTCCATGCTGAGCATGGAGCCCAATGCGGGGCTCAGTCTCACCACCCGGAGATCATGACCTGAGCCGAAAGCAAGAGTCAGGGGCTTAAGCGACTGAGCCACCCAGGTGTCCCTCACTCTTCCACTTCCTATGTATATGTGCATAACATCTACACCCACATGCAGAAGGGCGATGAATAAATATGGAAAGGTCCTTTTGAATTAGAAATATGTTGACAATATTAAAAATTCTTTCAATTGTAATTTGACTTATAATGTGAATTTATCAACTCCGTGAAAATAAACAGGAGCCCTTCTCCGCCAAGTTTCAGCCTGTGTTCAAAGATAGCATCAACTTTTGAGCATCCTACCTACTCACTCACTTAGTCCTTTCCCTATCACTATATTCACCCTCCTGATATTTACTTTCTCTTAAGAGAGTAAAATTCCCAACTTATTCTGATTTACATTATTATTTTCTTAGCAGTTACCATATTTTCAATGATAACACAGAAAAGCAAACCTGTATCCAGCCTTTCCAGAATTAATACAGGTTTTTATTTTTCCAGGCAGGTAAAAAAGGTAAAGAATCTTACTTGATTTTTCTAAGCAGATAGTTTGCTTGACTAACATACAAAAGAAGTAGATAAGCCTACCAAAGCAGGAAAGTCAAAAAGCATGTACTTCGATTAAAAAAATCAACCCCCCCCCAAAAAAATCAAAACCAAAACAAGACAAAAATGATCACAGAATTAGGAAATAAAGGAGCTATATTGTTTTGGTTGAAGAAATGTGCTGGGGAAAAAAAAAAAAAAACTAAATGCTCATGTCTCGGAATAAAAAAAAAAAAAAGTAAAATCTCATTTATCATTTTGATACATGCTTTGAAAAGAGACCAGTGAGAACATTCCAAGCTTGTGAATTGCACTGCTCCTCTTTAAACCCATAATGTTTATTTTGTTCTCTAGATTTTTCATTTTAAATTTGATTTTCAGTTTAAAGTGCAAGAAACATCTACTGACAAATACGGAATTTATTTTCTAAGTTAGGGCATAAAATGGTTAAGGTCCAAGCTAATGATGAACGTACGTATTTATGTGCTGCTTCTTAGAAAGACTGACTCTCTCACATTAGTCTAGATGATACCAATCTCCTCCATCAGTCATGGAGCAAACCAAGTTCAGTATACATGTCAACGGAAGGAACAGACATTATTAAGTAAAAAAACGAGGTTATTAAACAAGCATCAGGGAGAACTCAATTCAGCTGATAAAACAAAAATGGTTTTTGAGACCAGGTCAGATACAAAACTTGAATAGCCGGAGCTGTTTCATCCAGCATGAAAAGAGTTAAAACTCAGTTCGTGAACAAACCTGGTAAGATTGTTAAAATGCAGAAAATTAGACTGCATTACTAGTGTGTCAGAGAAGATTCCTTTTAAAGGCTCAAGGCTTTGCCCTCTCACGGATGCCCTTTCAGATCTGAAAGTTCCTGAATGTTCTAACCATCATTTCAATATCCAACCAAGAACATTTGTGATTGGTTAGTTATATGATAAGTTACCACAGGCAATCACTGAAAATGATCTTGAAAAGGTATAAAAGAAAGGAAAAATGGCAGATATAATATCATATTTAAAGAAATATAATCTTAAAAAATATTCCTAGGGAGAAGATCTCAGAGGTAAAATCAGAAGCTTTAAAAAAATAGACTTCACTACAGATCATTGCTTCTTAACCAAGGGCAATTTGGATTCTCCTCACTTCCCAATCCCTAGGACTTTGGACAATGGCTGGAGACATTTTTGCTTGTCACACTGAATAGAGGCCAGACGTGCTGCTAATATCTCACAATACACAGAACAGCCCTCAAAATGAAGCATTATCCAACACAAAATGTCGGAAGAGCAAAATTGAGCAACTCTGCTATGGATAGTTCCAGAATTCCAGAACTGTACATATTCGATATGATCCCAAACCCAAAAAGAAAAAAAGAATAGTAGATTCTGGATAAGTTCAGAAACGTTTCCTTAAATACAAAAGAAAGATAACTTTCTTCTTAGGATCACTCATATAGTATTGTATCATGTCAAAACACCTTGAATGAGAACGAGTGCTTTGCATTTAGCCAGACCTGAGCTAAAAAATTCATTTTGCTAAATAGGAGCTTTTCGCTTTGGGCACATGCACGAAAGTCTCTAATCCTAGTTTTCTAATCACTGAAAATAGACTCTAGGATTTCAGCAGTGCTATAAAGAGAAAATGACAATATTCAGAAAGACCACATAGAGCAAATAATAGCAATTGGTATTATTATTGTCATTATCACTATTTTATATGGGATAATATAAGCCACTCTAATCCTAGGCACTTAAAATGGGAAAAGTAAAAAACATACTGATAATGTCCTAATGGAAGCTACCAATAAGAAATAGAACAAAAAATGCATTATTATTCTCAAACCTCACATTTTCTAGCTGACTTGACTCCTTTGAGAAAGTGCCTTCCATGTAGCAACAAGGGAAACTGACCTAAAGTCAACCTGTCTTCCATACGAACTGAGAAAAATACTGATTAAGTAGATACTTGGTGTATTTTAAACTGATGGAATTCTTTGATGCAATTGGGGGAGTGTCGTGTTATGTACAAACCCTAAGGTGAACCCCAGTCAGTCACACTTTCTACAATCACTTCCCCCTGAGTAGAGGTAGAAACCGTGACTTGTGTCCACCAAGAGAATATGGCAAAGATCATGTGTCACTCGCATGTTTATGTCACATTATATAAGGCTCCATCCTAGCAGTCTGGGGAGAGAGATTCTCTTGCTGGCCTTGAAGAAGCAAACCTCTTGTGAGCTGCCTGTGGAGAAGACTACATGGCAGGAGTCTACAGGCAGCCTCCAGAAGCTGAGCGTGGCCTCTAGCCAACAGCCAGGAAGAAGCTGAGACCCTCAATCATACAGCCAAAAGGGAATGGAAGTGGATTCTTCCCCAGTCAAGCCTCCAAAAAGAACACAGCCAGGCCAACACCTTGATTTCCCCTTGGGTAGGCCCTGAGCAGAGGGCTCAGTTAAGCCTTTTCTGGACTCCTGACCCTAAGAAATGGTGAAATAATAAATGTGTTAATCCATTATGTGTGTGGTAATTTGGTGTGCAGCAATGAAAAGCTAATACAGGGGGACTGGCCCATAATATAGACAGTGTTCCTAAAGTAAAAGTAAAAGCTTGAATATTTAAAGTATGATGAATTATAAGTAAACGTAGAACATGAAGGGGCTTCATGGTTCATGTATCCACACCAATTAAGCAAGATAATTCTGTCAATCCTATCGTCTTATTTTACACACACACACACACACACACACACACACTGGTTTATAGGAGACCAAACTAGAAACAGCTATGAAAATATTTTATAATTATTTTACTGGAAATTTGCAACTGGCTCTACAAAATATATGTTTTTAGCTAGAATTCTATATCCTATGGATATAAATAAGAATCAGTGCAGCCAACGTACTAAGCAGAAACTCTTTTAATTGGCAATACTCCTACAACATATTATCATGCCAGTAATCTGATGCAATATATGAATACTTAAAAGTTATTAATGCCATTGTAAGTATTATAAGCACATGAAAGTCAACATGAAAAATTAGAATACATCTATTCATTATCAAAACATAATATCAAATTAAATGGGCTTAGGAAAAACCTTATTGCAACTGAATAACGTTGCAATAAGTCAAGGTCAAGCTTTAAAGGAGTACGTGCTACATTATACCTTACATTTTTCATCAGTGGCATGGAAAGCGTGTTTTAATTAATTCAAGGAATTTATTATTTATGGAATTATATATAAGTATAAAAGAAAGTCATGTAACCCGACGGCAGGAGGGAAAAGAAAAACATGAAGCAGTGTTATATTTCTGCAGGTCGTCGATGTAAGCAACATGTGGAAGGCAACACTGAGAGCGAAATGGAAGATGCCACTTGTCTGATGAAGAGAGAAGGGCGTCGCTTCTCTCTGAACCTCCCCGTGGCCGTCACATGCTTCCCTTCATCACGTTTAAGTCCAAAGAGGAGTTCTAAATGAGGACTGGTGATGTCACTTGTCTGAGAGCTTTCAGGCCTTAAGTTCTTGCTTCAGCTCATAATAATATGATTTGGGGCAGTATTTCCATGAACTGGTTTGTTTCATACAAATGCGCCGGGCTGTTTGATGACATAGTGACATGCTTTTTTGCTGTTGTAATTAAAACACACATCCAAACAAATAATTAGATTTAAAAAAAACCTCCCTAATAATTTTTGACAAGGATAAAGTAATAGTAGCCATAAGGATTTGGTCCTGGAATAGGATTGAAAAGAAACATAGGGGAATAAGTCAATCTGGATGTACTATAGTTTCTTTGTTTATAAAATGCAATAACTATATATACATGTACATATATACATGTGTGTGTGTGTATATATATATATATATATATATATATACATATACATATACATATTTAATGTAGGAATTAACTTAGATAACGTTGACAAAAACATCAGGACTTACAAACAGAATGGAATTCTTCAGGGCCACTGGGTAACTCAGTCGGTTAAGTGTCTGACATTTTATTTCGGCTCAGGTCATGATCTCAGGGTTGTCAGATCAGGCCCCATGTCAGGCTCTGTGCTGGACCTGAAGTCTGCTTAAGATTCTCTCTCTCCCTCTGCCCCTCACCCACCCCCCACCCCATTCATGGGCTCTCTCTCTCTTAAAAAAACAAAAACAAAACAAAACAAAAATCAGAATGGAATTCTTCAGACATTACTGCTCTTGCTGGTTTTATGTTACCCAGACTCTAACCTAAACCACAGCCATCATTCACTTTGATACAGACAGTCACTACCAGAGACCTTTCACCCTACACTGTGCTTTGAAGGCTTATAAAAATATGGTTTTAAAGGAATATATGCTTTTAATTGAAGATGCCAAGGCCATAGGTGACCAGAGAAGATTACATGTCTTCTTCCAACTCAATGCGGTGGTGACCTGAAAGTTCTTCTGGCAACAAATCACCGCAGGGCAGCATCAAAGGGAAGAAAACCCAAGGTTACACTACTTCGGAGATCTCTGTGGATTGGAAGATTCATGACAAGGCAAGAGACTGAAAAGCAAAACCTACAGATAAGAGTCAAAACCACTGAATTGTCCTTTAACATTCTGGCCAGTCCTCCCCCAGGGAAGTGCCATGTTTGAGAAGAGCAGTTTTCTCCTTCGTGGCACAATAGGAGGTATATTTTGGCACAATACGAGGGAAACATTGGGTCAGATGACACAAAATACTTTCTTCTATGATTGCTGCATAATTACAGAAATACAAGGGTGTAATAACAGCCCATTTTAAGGACTCGTGGGTTTCCTAGTGTCAAAGCCAAATTGTCGTAGTGTTAGTAGTATCACCAATTCCACCAACATACGACTTTACACGACTCAAATGAGATAGATAAATTCAGATCATCTTACAAGGCAATGCCTCCTGTAGTTCTCTCCGCCTTCTGAACGTGCAGTAGTGAAATGGCATAATTCACTGAGTCTCTAGAGTGTCATAGTTTAATGGCATTTCACAGCTGTGGCACATCACATTACATTATGTTCACAGTGTCACCACGAAAGCCACAACACCATAAAGTGATAACATCGCATAATGAGACATACAAACCCAATGTAATGTGACGTACAAGGAAATCAATGCAGCATATCACTAAAAGCACCCCAGTTTGGAAGGGGATACCTATGGGCATTTCAAATGAATTTACAGATCATTCATTTCCTATATAATTCTACTGTATTTAATTTCTGTGCATCTGCAGGCTTCCGCAGAGAAATCTAATGTTGAATTTGCAAGCTGTGCAATTGCACAACCATATTTCTCTTCCAGAGGAAGCCATGAAGGAAAATGTAAATACATAGCATAAGCTATTTGAAGGAATTTAAAGAAGGGCAAGTATTTCTTTTGAAAAGGCTGTTCTCTTTGCAAAGATTGTGTAAAGGACTGCACATTTCCTAAATGAACTGGCACAGTTCTGACCTTTCAACAAGAAAAAAAAAATAGAGGACCCTTTTAAAATAAAGAAGCAGCAATTATAAAAGGATTAAAGGTAGGATTTATCGGGAAAGGCTACACAGGACATGGAGTGCTGGATAGAATTAGACACTAAGGCAATAAGAGTTCCTCAACAATAGTCTTTATTGTAAGAGAAAACACTCCCAGATAACACTACCCCAAAGCCAGGCAACAAGTTACTATGGGAACTCTCAAGGACCAAAATTATAATACCACATCACTGGCAATAATGCCTTTGAATTTTACACAAGAAGGGCAATAATAGTGCTCTCTCAAATATACTGATGAGCTAAATCCCACATCAGGTGTAGTAAGTACAAGGACAGAGGGAGTTAATATCAGCTAGAAAGAGTTTGGGTTTTGGGGTGCCTGGGCGGCTCAGTTGGCTGAATGTCTGCCTTAGGCTCAGATCATAATCCTGGGGTCCTGGGATCAAGCCTGAGTAGTTGTTGGGCTCCCTGCCCAGGGCGGAGCCTGCTTCTTCCTCCCTCTGCCCCTGCTTGTGTGTGTGGTCTCTTGCTCACTCTAACTCTCAAATAAATAAATAATATTTTAAAAAAGGAAGGAAGGGAGGAAGGAAGGAAGGGAGGGAGGGAGGGAGGAAGGAGGAGGAGGAGGAGGAGGAGGAGGAGGAGGAGGAGGAGGAGGAGAAGAAGAAGAAGAAGAAGAAGAAGAAGAAGAAGAAGAAGAAGAAAAAGAAAGAAAGAAAGAGAGAAAGAGAGAAAGAAAAGAAAAAAAGAAAAGAAAAGAAAAGAAAAGAAAAGAAAAGAAAAGAAAAGAAAAGAAAAGAAAGAAAAAGAAAGAAGAAAGAGTGAGTTTAGGTTTTGGTGGTGTATCTGGTCAGGGACATTTGTAACCAGGAGCAATTGACCTGCAAAGTGGTTGAAACATGGTGACCGGAAACATTGGGTTAGACTGGAAGATATTCTTAAGGCAATTTTAGATCTTTGAATGCATTATTTTTTAGTCTTTATGGCATCGTTTCCAAGACTGAATCAAAAATTTAGGAAACTAGATTTAAAATAACATTAAAATAACATGGAGGAATTTTTTTAAGACTGTGATTTACATTTATGCAAATTTAAAACTCTACCTTATATATTTAGGGTGGAAATGTGTACTTTGACTCCATCCTTTTTTGAACTTCCAGACCTGCAACATTAGCACGGCCTATTGTGTATGGATCCTACCAACTATTTCTATCTATTTCTTTTCTCCCCAGGTTCTAAAACCATCTCCTTGTTTGGCATGGCATCTTAGGGTTGAAATAGGCATACCTCCAAAATGATCAGAGTTTATTTAGAAGTTAAAATAGACATGAAATCTTGAAAATTACAATCATATTTTCAAATAAAACACATGCCAGTTTTCCATCATTATGTTTTGTGTGTGGGTGTTAAAACACATAGCGTGCTCTTCTCTGCATAAGATCTACCCTCTTAACAAATTTTTAAATGAACAGTACAATGTTGTTAACTACAAGTGCAGTATTCTGAGTCAATTCTCTAGAACTCTTTTGTTTTGCATGACTGAAATTTTATGCTTTTTGACTATCACCTCTCCATTTTCCCCTCCCCCAACGCGTGGCCATGATTATTCTACTTTCTCCTTCAATGAATTGGACTACTTCAAATACTCATACAAGTGAGATAATGCAGGATTTGTCCTTTCTGTGACTGGCTTATTTCAGTTAGCATGACATTCACGAGGTTCACCTTGCTGTAGTAAGTGACAGGATTTCTTTCTTTTTTTAACGCCTGAATAGTAATCCATTTTATGCATATACCACATTTTCTTTATCCATTCACCCATCCATGGACATTTAGGCTGTTTCCACCTCTTGGCCACTGAGAAAATACTACAATGAACTTGGGAGTGCAATTTTTTTGAGATCCCATTTTCAATTGAGATTCATTTTCAATGGAAAAATGCCCATCGGTTGAATTACTGGTCATATGGCAGTTCTATTTTGGATTTCTTTGAATCCTATACTGTTTCCCATAGTGGCTGCACCATTTTACATTCCCATCAACAGTGTGTTAAGGGTGTCAAATTCTCCACATCTTCACTAAAACACTTGTCATTTTGTATCTTTTTGATAATGACCATCCTAACAGGTGGCCGGTGATATCTCATTGTGGTATTGACCTGCATTCCCCTGATGATTAGTAACATGGAGCATCTTTGTATAGAACTGCTAGAGATTTGTATGTTTTCTCTGGAGAATTGTGTATTCAAGTCCTTTCTCATTTTTAATAGCTGTAGGAGTTCTATGGTTTTCCACTATTTTTTTTCCCCTTCTGGGAGTTACCTTTTAATTCTGTCAATTGTTTCCTTTGCTGTGTAGAACCCTTTTAGTTTGAGGCTGTCTCACTTGTCCACTTTTGCTTTTGTTGCCTGTACTTTTGGTGTCATATTGGAGAAACTATTGCCACGACCAATGTCATGATGATTTTCTCTTCTCCTAGAAGTTTTCTTCTAGGAGTTTTCTACTTTCAGCTCTTACATTTAGGTCTCTAATCCATTTGGGGCTGATTTTGGTGTATAGTGTAAGATAATGGTCCAATTTTTTGTTTGTTTTGTATGCTCAATGTTATGACACTGTGCCAGGGTACTAGAGAGAAAAGATACCATGATTTACCTACTGGCTTTGATGCAGCTGCTTTTGTGTTTACCTGGGGTGCAGACCCTTTCGCTGGTTTCTGGATAATGGGAAGTGGCCCAATATTGTCGTTGAATCAGTGTTTCCATGGGAGAAAGAAAGCCTTGGGGCTTTGTATTCTGCTATCTGCCGATGCCACTCCTCTGTCACTATCTCTTATGCCTAGTCCCTTTGCAGGAATAACACTTGTGGGATAGGTATCACAATTCATAGATGTGTAAACATCTTTCTTAATCTACAATGCCTCTATCCCCAGCCTTGCAGAAGGCATAAAACAAAACAGATCCCACTCAGAAGGCTGAAAAAATGAGAGCATTCTGGATGATTCATGGTTGTGAATCTACTGATGTGAAAATCTTAGATATCATTTGGAGACCATTTGGTAGTAAGTTTCCTGGTCTATTTCTTTGTGATAAATACAGAAGGGAAAGAGACACTAAAGATAAAACGAACATACTATGCTGAAAATTATTCACTTCTACTTAAATTTAGCATTCCTATCTCGTCCTCTAATTTTTTGGGGAGTCTGTCATGTATGTTCTCTATTTTTACCTGCTGCTCAAATCCTGTGTTGATATGTGTTGGAATATATCACTTTTGTGCTTATGGCATGTCCTCTAATCATGGCAAGCACCTTTAAAGTTCAATTAACATTGGGTTGCAAACTTAATCATTTAAACTAGCATACAACCTAAAGAAATTTGTAAGTTGACCTTTGGGGGGAAAAAAAACAAAGAACAAAACAGAAAAACAGGCTTAAAGGTGTAAAAAAAAAAAGAAACAAAAAAAAACCTTTCATTCAGTAACACCCACCTTAGAAGGTTAAAATCAAGGATTATTGACCGCAAATAATGATTCATAAACAGTAAATCTATTTTGGGCTCAAGCTCCCAGGAGGACAGTATCAGGAACCTCTGATTTCCCTAAGATCACATGACAGTCCCAGAGTGTCTGACAAGGTGTTCATACAACACATGTCAGTGTAAATAAATAATCACTCCTCTCTGCACAAGACGCAATCTGTTTTCTACTTTAATCAAGGTCACAGTACAAATGTTGCATCTGAGTTCCCTCCCCCACCTCCTTTCCTCTCAGCTCTCTGCCTGGAGAACAAGGGCATGACCATCACTTGTTTAGACCTCACCTTTCAGCATTCAGAGACCTCATGCAAGAAGACACTGAAAAAGAGACTCAGTCAACAGTGCTATTCTGGGACTTCCCCCCCCCCCCGCTTTTTTTTTTACCAAAATTAACTCAGTAATATGAGTGCATTTTTCTTCTGCACTCCCATGATGTGGCACACCTCTGTCCAGGGCAATGGGAGAGAAATCTCTTCCCCAGGATGATCCAAGTCCCTCTGCTTTGTTGCCCCTCTGTCACTGCAGGGATTAGAGGAGTCTGGGAAACACTCTGCCATTTCTGCCATTCTTATTTCTCTTTCTGGTACAAGAGCTGGGAATCCAATGATGTTTCCTCTTGTCCAAATTATTAGGACTTTCCCCCAGGTGTTCTGCTAAGGTTTTCTCCAGTCAAAGACTTAAAATGCCAGTTCTGGGCTACCCTATAACAATACAACATATTTACTTTTCACTTACAATATGGCAGGGCTGTTTTGGTTGTTGCTGATGATGATAAAAATGTTGTTTTGTTGTTTGTTTTGTTTATTTTTTACACCTATTATAATACACTTATTAGCACTGGATTATATATATGCCATCATGTTTTGATGTTCAGACATCATCATGTTTCAGAAAAAGTATCTGATTTTCTTAGTATAATTAGTGTTAGTTCACCCTACTTTTTCAAAACTGCATTTTTGTTGGTATATTACTTCTTAGTTTATCTTACTTCATTTTCTCTAGTTTTGATCTTTTTTTTCACCAAAGATTGTTCATCATTTGTGTTTTCAAAGCAAGAGTGACTTCAAAAAATTCACTATCAGTTGACACCACCTACATATTCCAGAGTCTGACCTCTACCTCGGTGTGTTCTTCACATGCTTGAAAAAATTGTGTCAGAATTGAACCAGTGTCTAAACCATGTGCACAACATGTAATAAAAACTTAAATTATCAAGGTAACTCAAATGGATGGGAATTTAAAAAGACTTTTCAAGAAATGGCCAATGAGAAAAAAAAAAGGGGGACGGATAATCCATTCTAATAACCTCACTTTTATCATCATAATCAGACAATTATACTTCATGAGAACAACTCTCACTTAAAAGTATTTTTCCATGAAAAATAGATACAGATGACGAATTGGTGGTTGCCAGAGGTGGGGGTGTAAGTATAAAGAATAAGTGAAAGGGAATCAAAATGTACCAACTCCCAGGTATAAAATAAGTAAGTCATGGCATGGAATGTACAGCAAAGTGACTATTGTTAACGATACTGTATTGCATACTTGCAAATTGCTAAGAGAGTAGATCTTAAAAGTGTTCATCATGAGAAAAATAAATTTTGTGATTATGTATGGTGACAGATGTTAACTTGACTTACTGTGATCATTTTGAAATATATACAAATATTGAATCATTATGTTGTATACTAACGTCATTATGATTATTTTGTAAATTAATATAATGTTCTATATCACTTATACTCCTCCCCAAAACATTAGTAGGCATTGCCATATGCCCCTTAGCAGCAAAATCACTCCCGTTGAGAACTACTGGTCTAGAGATACCCAGTAATGTCAGTTTCCAGGTCTTATTCTTGTATCCACACACACTAAAAAAGTATTTTTTTCATGAAAAATGAAGTTATCAGCTTTCTACAAGGTCCTCAATCCCAATTATCTATCATAAGTAACCTTTTAACAAGCTCTTTGTGGATATAATCAGTCATCTATCACTCTACTCAATTTATTTGACCTCATTTTGCTGATTAGAAAATCATCTTTGATATTTAGGTATATTATTTCTTTTTTTTTTTTTTTTGGTTTTTAATTTCCGACCAAAAAATTAAAATGAAAACAAATGTTCTACAATTTATTGATATAAAAGTGTAGATAATGGACTTACAAGGGACAAATGTATATGACATACATTTGTCAAAGAATTGGGTTTTTTTCCACTTTTATTCAGCTATGGTTCAAACAACTGCATATAACCTTCAAATCCCCCTTGGATTCTACAGTATGACAAGGGAGAACTCTCTGGAAGGGCTCTCTCCTGCTTGTTAAAAGGACGGAGTGTCACTAATATTTCCTATGTGGTACTAGTAACAAAAGAGATCAGATCGAAGGGCAGAAAGATATCCTGAGCTGACATCTTTGCAGCAGAGGTAAAGTACTTTTTATTACTAAAAAGAAAACATAAAGACGTTGATCTCAAAAGCAAAATCAGATGCTGTATTTTGTACCAGAGTGAACTGTGTAATAAGCCTTCCTCTCTTATGTTTGAAACTGTGTTTTTCTATGATGACAGTGACATTTTATATATTTAGCCCACAGTTTTAACAGCTCCTAAATATTCATAATGCTAATTTTAAGTCACAGCATGATTTGTTAATTCTTATAACTCTGCCAAACCTTGATAAATTGGGCTAAATTTGAACCAGATTTTCTAAGCCTTGCAGGGACATATTAATTCAATATTATTACTGTCAAGCATAAAATATGTTCAGAAGCTTCCAGCATCACTTCACAGATGAACTGGCATTTCATTCCCTTAAACTGACTAACTTATCTGCCATTGAAATAACCAATAATGTTGCCTATTGTTCTCGCATTTAATGGGGTTCATTCTTTGACCAACTTGTAGAGTCGGGAAAGGAAATAGGCAAAATTCTTTTAAGAAAAGTAATAGCTTAGGTAGTTAATAAATATGAACCCCCATATTTCATAAAATTTAAAAATGTCAAGAAAGAAAAAGAAGCTAATTGTTGTTGGTCTACCAAATGCTAAATATGGTAAATGGCTCTAAATGAGCAAAATAGAGAAATGTCTGTTCTTTTCATAGGGATATTTCAAAGGAAGTAAACATGGTTTATTGGATTTCTGTCATTTATAGTGCATTAATAGTAAGTCAATATCTATTCATATTGTCTGAGGAAATCTTATTTCCTGGATATGAACCTGAATTATTTTGACATTGTCCTATTTTCATGGCAAATCCAAATGTGATTTAGATTTTGACTTTGGAAAGGAGCAGTTTCCCTACTTTTTTTTTTTTTTTCTTCATCTGACCCTTCCTCCCCAGGGCAACTTAATAGCACTTGTGGTTGTAAAAATATAACACCACAATGACCTTGAGTGTCAATACCTTAAAAGATAAATGACATAGATATTTCTCCAACCAGATTCTTCTCTTGCATTATCCTGCTTACGACTTTTCGCATAACTATTTTTGTCTCCCTATCTGAGATTCTTCCTCCTCTTTTATGCGTCTGGATCTTTCATTTACTGAAGGATTTCTGCTTTGGAAATTGCACTCCTTCTTACACATTTTTCATTTTCTCCTCTCTGCTACATTCTCCTTTAATAGGTGACATCTTAAAAAAAAAAAAAAAAAGGGAGGAAAAGAAAAGTTCCCTTTGGCTCCACTTCTTCCCCTGGCTACCATTTTATTTTCTTCTCATGTTGAAAACAAAACTTCTTGAAAAGAGTCTAGTGGTCCCTTTCTCAAATTCCTCAACAACATACACATATTTCTCCTTGGAGATGCTGTATTTATTAATTTTCTTGCTTTTAAAAAGACATAGACTTTATTTTTTAGAGCAGTTTAAATTCACAGAAAAATTGAACAGGGAGCACAGAGATTCCCCATATATCCCCTTCCCCTGCACATACAGAATCCCCCACTCTCATTACCACTCACTGTGCATAGTTTACATTAGTATTTACTCTCGGTGTTACAAACTATAGGTTTTGACAAATGCATAATGTTGTGAATCTACCATGATAGTATCATACAGAATGAGGGAGAGAGAAGCAAACTCCCTGCTGAGCAGCAAGTCTGATGTGGGACTCCATCCCAGGACCTGGAAATCATGACCCAAGCTGAAGGCAAACATTTAGCCAACTGAGCTTACCCAGGCAACCCTCATAAATATTTCTACCCAACAAATACACATGTATCCCTTCTGCAATCACTAATCATGTTGTCAAGCAGAATACAGTGATGAATTCATAGCATTCAACCTAGTTCAGCATTTCAGCATTGACAATTGATCATTTCCATATTCTTGACAAACATATGTATCTTTGCTTTCATGATGTCACATCTTTCAGGTATCCTTTTCCTCTCTGGAAATTTGGGTTCAATCTCATTTTTTGACTTTTCCTTTTCTGACCACTTTTAAAAATTAAGGCAACTCTGGGCTTACCGCTGGCCCTCTAATTTATTCTAATTACATGGAGTCCCATTTATCTTATTCAACTGGAAGACTTCAAATAATGTCTATTGGTTAAAGTCACTTCTATTTATGTACAACTTCTAATCTTGGGACAATATAGAATAGATACGTTTCTCCCTACTCTTCCTACTAATTACAACTAAAAACTCTGGACATTATATATGAAACAAAGAGAAGATGACTCTGAAAGATTCAGCGAAAAAGGCCTTCCAGCAATCTACAGACCCAAGCAATGACATGATTGTCATTGCTGAATTGTCTATTGCTGAATATAGTCTAGACCAGTTGCTAAAAAGGATACCAACCTAGAAATATCAATGGTACAGACCAAAAAAAGCCAAGGGAAGTGGCTCTCTCTAGGTAAAGGACAAGGACATCCTAACAAAACAGAAAATTTTCAGACAAATACCATGCATAAAACTGTGGCCTCATTATCACCACTGTCAGCAAAGTGGTGTCACCAACTACACTAGCTTTCATGAGGTTCCTCTATCCCTGACTGGGTTGGTTTCAGAGAAGGATGACTGGGGATCTGGGACTTCTGCCCTCACTGGGTAATAATGAGCCCCCACCCACACACACCCAGTGTCAGTGGAAGCCACAAGAAGAGCATTAATGGTCTCTGCAGAGGCCAACTGGAAGACCTGAATTATCATCCCACCCACCAAATGGTGCTATGTTTCCTTGCTGGCATGGTGTCAAAGGATGACCATGAAAACAGAAGACACAAATAAGATCCAGATTTTCATGACATAATATTCAAAATGTCCAGGATACATAAAAAATCATTTCTTATGCCCCAAACCAGGAAATATATCAAATTAAATTAGAAAAGATACTCAACAGACTGGCATTATGATGGCAGAGATGCTAGGATTCTCTGACAAGGAAGAAAGGAACCATTGTAAACATGCTTTCATGAGCAGTTACAAACATGCTGGAAGGAAATGAAAAAGTAGGAAGTCTCATCAAAAGGAATAGTCACACGCACACACACACGCACACACACACACACACACACACACACCATAAAGAAGAATCAAATGGAAATTGTAGAACTGAAAAATACAGAAACTGAAATTTAAAAATTTCATGAATTGACCCAACAGGAGAATCGAGATGACACAGAAAAGAACTAGTTAACTTGAAGACAGAGGAGAAAAATAACCCAATCTGAACAATAGAGAGAACATTGACTGAAGAAAAATGAACAGAGCCTTGGGAACTTGAAAGAGTATAACAAAAATCCAACACTCCATGTCTTTTGAGTCTCAGGAGAAATGGACACCAAGAATAGGACTGAAAATGTATTCCAAAAACTAATGGCTGAAAACTCAAATTTGGTAAAAGATATAAACTTACATATTTAAGAAGCTGAGCAAACCCCAAGCAGGATAAATCCAAATAAAACCATGCCAAAATACATCATAAATAAATTTCGGAAGACTGAACGCAAAGAAAAAATCTTGAAAGTAGTGAGAAAGAGATGTCGTCTTACCTTTAAGAGATAAACAATTCAAAAGACAGCGGATTTCTTAACAGAAAACATAGCAGCCAGAAGAAAGTGGCACAACATTCTCACGTACTTAAGGAAGAGAACTGTCTCCCGAAACAAATAAGTGAAAAAATAACTTCAGAAGTTATGATTTTTTAAAACCCTCTGGCCTTTGATGGGATTATTTCATGAGTTATAGCCCTAGGGACCAAAACCATTCTCCCAATTTTAAACACTGCCCAAAATCTTCATGAACACTGAATTTTTATTCTGATATCTAGATTATTTCAAGTGCCTATAACCTTGATATTTCAATTAAAGCAAGTTCAGGGTCGATAATAGAGCATTATATTAGGAAACAAAATATCTGTACTCAAATCCTTGTTCAACCACTTACTATGTGAAGTTGGCCAAGACCTTTTATCTCTAAACCTTAATTTCTTCATTTAGTACGTGGGACAATAATATCTGTTGCATATCTCACAATGAGGATCAAAGAGGATAAGCTTATAAAGTAGCAGTTTTTCAGATTCCATCATTTTTTAAATTATAGGAATGTATAGACATGGGTATCATTTAATTTATTTTTTAAAATATTGAGCATGCTTTTTCTAGACATGAAAGGAACAAAAAGATCGGTCTCTACCATCAGGGTAAATAGTTAATTGAAGAGACAAAACCATCTGTACACACTCTGTAGAGGGCAATATAATGATGCAAAATATATTTATAGATGCAAAAATAAATTTCTGTGGGAGCTGCAAGAGCCTTACTGTAAACACCTGGCTGTAAGTCTGGGCACCCCCACCTGTGTCATTGGATAGATTATTAATATCTCCAAAGTTCAGTGCCCTCATTGACAAAATGGGTTTAAAAATAATGTATCCTCATAACTCAAATAAAGACAATTCATGTGAAGCATTCAGCCGAGAGTGTGACACCTAGCATTCTACAAAATGATAGATGATTATTGTAGTTATTAATCATAAGATTATTTATCAGGAGTGGCTTTCATATGACAGGTTTTGGCGAGTGTAGGCTTCTAAAGGCAAGGACAGAATGAATTACAAGTGTATCCGAAGCTGACAAAGCCGGATATCGAAAGCCAGAGAGCCAGAAAGCTTCAGGATAAGTTTGTACTCCGACAGGGTTGGAATACAATATAAATGACAAGAGAAGTACATTGCAATTTGACTTGAGATCATATTATTGACAATAAAGAGCTCTTAAGGATGCTGGAGAACAGCCTGGGCGTGATAATCATTGCATTTCTTAAAGGTATTCTGATGGCAGAAAGAATGTCAGAGATGAAAGTACAGAGGCTGGAATCAGGAAAATCAATTATAATGCAGTTCCGATAATCCAGGGAGCAGGTGATAAAGGCCTGACCTAACGGGAGAAAATGGGTAAAAATGATGATGGATGCCAGACTCAGGAAAAGAACATCTTAGAATAATACAAGTGAACGGATTCATTGAAAAGAATCACACACAGCAGTAATGGAAAACACAACAGGAAAAGTTTTCGGAACTTGACATTTTTACCACTACAAAACCTTGACCTCAAAGAGCCTGACAACTGGGTCAGAGACCCAGATCACCTATCTTAGATATTCTTCACTTTTGTGCCAAACAACCCGCTCCTTCTCAAGGGCAAGTACGACGCTTTATCGACTCGGGCTGGTAAAGCAAATATCTTGAATGCCTAGTTATTGACACTTCAGAATTACATCTTTTCTAATGACTCAGTGGGTGTGATATTCAGTAATGGAAGTTCTTAATTTGTGCTTTTGATACACCAAGACCTTTCCCCACAGCTGCATTTTGTCCGCTGATGTCATTGTCTGCAGGGATCCCGTCCACATATGCTGCTTGCAATTTCCTGTTGTGTACTCTACATAATTGAGTGATGCCCTCAGCACTGGATTTCCAATAAATATCACTCCCAATGACCTTGAAAATACCCTTTCTCCTTCAAACACTCTTTTTTAGCTCTGGTCATTAATCAAATGAACTAACATAATATTCGTTAATCTGAAAAATAGCAAAAATGGTATAAATAAGATACTGAAGACAAATTATTTTCTCTGGCACTACTAATTATATTAAATGATACTTTATTAGAACAAATGTATCTCCATAAATTAGCATACGTATCTTCGTGAATGCATATGTTTTTACACAATTATATTACCTCATGTTTATTGGAGTTAATATTGGTTTTAGGGCTTTATAGGTATTCTATTGTTTTAAGCCATAAAAGGTGGGTAATATTACTAGCCCCATTTAATAGATGAGTAAGGTGAAGCTTAGAGAGTTGAAAGACGTGGCTCAAAATGAGGACTAAAAGGTGGTGAATCCAGTGAATCTGACTGACAGCCCTTATCCCTGGTCAGCGTAATAGGGCAGCATGTATGCCGACATGGGCATATCTGTGCGAACACACGTGTGTACATACATATGCATATTTGATACATGAATACTGTTAACAATACACCATGTGGTCAATGCAGATGTGAGGAAGCACGTGCCAAAACCCTGCTATAGAAGAAAGTTTTGAAACAAAGAAAAATGTCCAGCTCTAAGTTAGGATTATTATTTCTCTTCCTCTTGACCCATCTATTCATAAGTCTGATTTACGTCGCATGACAAATTCTACCATTCTAGTTCCATCGACAGTTATCAGCAATACCAATCAAATTAAATGTCCAGAAACCTCTTCAGAATTTCTAAAAATAGCCAGATTTCAAATTTCGGTTTTCTCCAGCAAAAACCTTACAAAATACTTATAATTAGGACATTTTAAATTAACTTAAGGCTAACTCAACTTACGTATGAAGTGTAATTTTTCAGGTCATTCGGTTAGTTTGAAAAAAAGGCTTGAGTTTCTCTGAACACCAGCCTGAGGTATGACTACACATAAATGAGTGATTTAATAAGCAATTTTTAAAAATCAATCTTATTATTGTACAGCAGAGGTCAAACACTGGCAGGCTACAGGCCAGATTTTGCCCTCAGATATGTTTTGTTTGGCGCACATAATTTTGGCCTGTCCACGGTTGTAAATCTTTCTAAATGGTTGCCAACATTTGAAAATTGGGAGATACATAAAAATGTGTTTCTGGCTTCTTTTAAAAAGCCTGAAGTTCTGGCAAGCTGCGCATGCCTTCTCTGGTAGCAACTCTCATTTGTACGAGGTGAAGTCCCAGCACTCACTTCCCTGTGACTCTGTCCTTTGTTGCATGAGCTCTCTCGAGGCTCCTCTTGACTATGGCAGTTCCTCAGACTCCCCTTGTTTTTGACAGCCTTGGCAGTCTTAAGGAGCATTGGTCAGGTATTTTGTAGAATGTGACTCGATTGGGATTTTGTTCAAGATTGTTTGTAATTCGGCTGTGCTTATTCTGTTGATTTCAGAGGAAGATCACAGAGGTAGTCCCTCTCATCAAATTATATCAAGAGGACAAACTATCCACATGACTTAACACATTTCATATTAACTTTGATCGTCTGGCTAAGCTAGTGAATCAATTATGCAGCTCACCTCCTTAGGAGCAAAATATTTACACAATTATTTTTGGATTCTTCTGCGTGATGTAGAGTTTAATAGAAAGAATCCCACATTTCAGAACAAATGAATTTAAATACCTAAAAGAGAGGCTTGGTCTTCTCAAGAATCTATTTATTAGTTATGTCTTTCTGGTGATTCGCTTAACCTACCAGGTTAGATAACTTTATACTCAGTATCTTATAAAAAGTACAGGTTTAATAAGTATTTGTTGAATGAATTTACAAATTATGACTACCGCAAGTTTATTTATGTAGTGTATGCATATATGTTATAAATAAATATCGATCATTTTGCTGATCAAAAGAAGCTAGGAAAAAAATGTATACATAACGATTCCATGTATCATTAATATATAGTGATAGAAAGCAGAGAAGGGGCCAACTGAGACTGAGATTAACTGGAGAACTTTGGGGTGTTGGAAATGTTTTACAGTTTGATTGTAGTTGGAATTATGTGCATATTTACATTCGTCAAAGTTCGTCAACACATGTCTTAAAACGTAGTTGCTTATTGTATTAAATTAGATCTCAATAAAGTTGATTTTTAAAAAGCAAAATATGGACCCATTTTCCAATGTTTCTTATCAGATGACAGAGAAGCATTTGCAACTGTGAGAAGAAATAAGATTAGAAAATGTTACAAATGGTTATAAATTTAATAAGTAAAGAGGAGTGTATCACAAACTGGTAGCCAGAAAAATAATGGAATTTAAGCAAGAAATAGGACTTTCTATCTAGAGCATGCGTTTCCAGCTCTCCTAGTGCTAGCAGTTATAGATCTGCATAATGAAGTTTCACTAAATGGATCTGGAAAGTATTGATATGTACAGCTTCCACCTTACTTGCTTAAAAGAAAATTGCTTATATAGCAATCCCTGATTTCCTCTTCATGACCACTGCAACGTGGATGTTTTGATCACAGAGATGAACATGAGAACCTAGGTATTGGTGAAGCTGGATCATTGGAGAAACCTGAATCACGGAATGACCAAGTGGGGCAGAGCCTCCCGGCCAGTCACCCAGGGGAGGTACAGGTCAGTGAATTAACATTCTTCCTCAAGCCACTCTGGTTTGGGTCTCTTTTGAAAGTTTAGACTTTGCTTTAACTGAAACCCAGGAGACCCAGGGCATTTCATTTAATAGTTTCAGTAAAGGCAGAGAGATGCAAAAGGCTGGCAGTGAGTAGACATGACTCAATGTATAGGAAAACATTAGGAAATAGTAAGGAAAGGAGATTTGGAAGAGGGATTGGGATAAAAGAATGGGGAATTCGACTAATGGGGTAACAAGATTATCAATGAACTTATAAATTATACAGTTCATTAAAGCTTAACAATATCAGAGAAGAAAGGAATGATTGTGAAGCTTGCAGAGATGTGTGGGAAGCATTTCTTCAAGAAGATCAATCAGGGGTATACAATTGGTTGGAGAAAAAAAGAGAGTGTAGCAAAATGAAACCGTAGTAATGATTTAAAAATAAAGTGATATGCACCAGGGCCGAGGGAGTGGCCATAAGAAAAGAAGACATGAAAAAAAACCAAGATATAGCTTGAAGATGGTAACTGACAGAATGAGGCGATCAATCCTGAGAGTCTATAAAGGAGCTTAAAAAAAAAAATCCAAGGTACAAAAACTCAGACAATTTGGTAATTGTAGACACAAGCAGTTCATCTTCTGTTTCTTTTGTATAATGAATACTTCAATGCTATTTTCTAAGAGCTATATTCTGTAGAAGTTTCTAATTAATTTCAGTAATATATTCTTTTTAAATGAGTACCTATGTGAATTACAATGTGATTCTGGAACTGGATCATATTGGTTTCCTTTGGAAATGAATTTCAAACAATATATTTTTTTTGCTTGGTATACTCCTTTTGTGGGGAGCACGGAAGTGTATCTAATAGTGTAATGGGAGACAATGCCTTCCTCAAGAAGACAGCTCTGCTGTGTTAAATAATCAACAAAAATTTCCAAGGTGTAGAGAAGAAGAGGAACTGCCTGATGCTCTGAAAAGTCTGTAAATAGGTGAGATTTTATAGGGAAACATGGCAAAATTAAGGGACTGCAAATATTCTGAATAACCAATACATGAAGCAAGGATATTAGGGGAATGAAACTGAGAAATATCCCTCTCCTCCAATCCTAGTCCTAAAGCTTTGGGTCAGGTCCACACTATCCAATACTAGTTTGATAGTAAGCCTCTGTATATTCTTTCTCCAATCTATCCCGTACATGTCTAACATGTTACACTCCATAATGTATGTTACAGTCAGTCCTCTCTGGTTTCCAACCCTCTGGGAACTCCCCATTACCTGAAGAGTATAGTTTAACATCTGTGCATGGCTGCAAGGCTTTCTAAGATCTGACTCCCAAATATCTTTCATCATCTGCTAAATCATCCAAAAGTTATGCTCTGGTTCTTTAATACAGTCTGCTGTTTCCTTTCCTTTTTCTTGCCCAATGTGTTCATCTTTTATCTTTGCCTTTTGAAAAATCTACTTGTCTCTGTGGTTCAGATTAAACGGCACTTATTCTTGGATCTTCTTATGCTATATTTAATTTTGGTATAGGGCTTATTACTTTTTTCAGTTATAATCTTTTATAATCTATAAAACTTTTTCCAGTTTTAATTGTATGCGGCATTTTTCTGCTAAAAACTAAGTTACAGTGCTCAAATCTGAAACTTGATAAAGTGTTCCTTTTTGTCCTTCCATATGTTTCTGCCCATCCTCTCAAATGAAGCGCAAAAATCTTTGCAAGAAAAGAATAAAAACCACATACACACTTATACAAACATGTGATATTGTTTCACCTCCATAAGCAGTTGACTAGAGACCTTTTTAAAAACCTCCATATTTGCCAAATAACTTTTCTTTTTCACTTTAATTACTGAGTAGACATGACAATTTCCTGACAATTTCAAATACCAATTTGTAGGTGGTGATGATAAGAAAAAATGATCCTCCTAATATCATCTTGTCTAGCATAGTCATAACAGAAAATGCAAATTGTCATCCCATGAATAGAATAAAAAGCAAAAGTAATATTAATGACAATAATAATAAAGAATATTGTTTAGAATTTTTCTGGAAGAAAATGAAAACCCAGTCCAAACCCATTTAGGAAAAAAAAAAGTGGAGGGGAATTTATAAAGAATGTATTGGCTCAAATATAGAAAAAAAGAAATAAGTCTAGCTTCAGACATAGCTTGAGTCAGGCCTCAAAGGACATTATCAGTTATTGCCTTTTGCTCTGTATTCTTCAGTTGACTTTAATCTCAGATCTTAAACAGTAATCTCTGTTGGCTTAATTCTGCAAGTATTTTTTGCCTATTGTATACAGGTAGTGTGTGTGTGTGTGTGTGTGTGTGTGTGTTCAGTGAAAAGATGAAAAATAATTCAGGGTAAGGAGCATATGGTGATGAGGAAAGGTGGTTTTGGTAGGGTTGCCAGGAAATGTTGTCAAGGAAAGGAGCCTCTACTAAGAAGGTGTTTGTCCTGGGACTAGAATGTATTCAAGAAAGGAGCCTTGGGGATATCTCTAGGAAGAGCCTTCCAAGCAGAGGGAAACCAAGGCAGAGCTTCTGAAGCTGAAGTGTGACTAATGTGGTTGAGGAAGACTAGAGAAGCCAGAATGGCTAGAGCAGAGCGAGAAGGAAACAGAGGGAGGCAATGAAACTGGAAAGGTAGTCTGGGTGGTGAAATAATCTAGAACCACTTAGGTCATAATAAGAATATTTGCTTTTACTGTAAATAAGACTGAAAACTGCCAGAGGGTTTTTTTTTTTTAAAGATTTTATTTATTTATTTGACAGATAGAGAGACAGCCAGCAAGAGAGGGAACACAAGCAGGGGGAGTGGGAGAGGAAGAAGCAGGCACCAAGCAGAGGAGCCTGATGTGGGGCTCGATCCCAGAATGCCAGGATCACGCCCTGAGCCGAAGGCAGATGCTTAATGACTGCGCCACCTAGGCGCCCCATGCCAGAGGGTTTTGAGCAGAGATTGGCATAACTGATACACATTTTAAAAAGAACACCACTTTTAAGGTTCCAGATCAAATAATCACAACTCTGAGGTCAAAAGAGGAGAGTCTCCTTATCTCAAAGAGCTCAATGTAAATTCTGGAAAGTAAGGTTCATGGTTACTGACTGAACCGATTGGCTCAGCTTGGCTCATGTGACCCCCACACTTGTACCTGGTGCTAGAAATAATGTCACCTGAAATACACAGAAAAAACATAAAATATAAAACTCACTGAATTAATTAATAACCTGATGGAGACGATGGAGGAAAGAGTTAATGAACTTGAAGTTAGATTGATATAAATGATCTAAATTGAAAAAGAGAAAAGAAATTGAATAAAATAATCAGGGCCTCAAGGATACTACTGGCAATGCCAAGAGAACTAAATTATGGCTAATTGCCAACTCCTAAGGAGAGGAGAGAGTACAGGTAAGCAAAAATTCCCTGGAGATAGAATGGCTAAAAACTTTCAACATGGAGTATCAGACATACATTTATACATTGAAGAAGCTCACTGAACATAAATGTGAAGAAAAACACACCTAGATACGTTGTAGCCAAACTTCTGAAAAGCAAAAATAAAGAAAATATTTCAAAAGTAGTCAAACAAAAGCAAGGGACTAATCATTGGAATGCCCCTTGAATTCTCATTGGAATTGACCTAAGCCAGAAAAAAAGTGAAACTTGCATAATGACCCAATACAGAGTCTATCTTGGTGAATATAACAACTTGTATTTGAAAAGAACGTTTATTTTGTAGTTGTTGTGCACAGAGTTCTATATATGTCAGTTAAGTCTTCTATATTTTTATGGGTTTTTTTTCTAGGTATTTTATCAACTGCTTAGAGAGGAATGTCAAAACCTACTATGATTGTGGACTTAATGATTTCACTCTTCATTTTACTGATTTTTGAATCACAGTTTCTGAGGCTTATTATTAGACAAATCTACATTTATAATGGTTTTGTTTTCTGAATGAATTGATTCTGGCATCATTATGTAAAGGTCTTCTCTTGAATGCTAAAAGAAAATAAACTTTCGCCCAGAATTCTGTCCAGTAAAAATACCGTTCGAGAATGAAGCAAAATATTGACATTCACAAATAAAGGAAAATTAAGATAATTTGACATACCTACTCTGTCACACTAAAGGTAATTCTTAAAGTCAAAATACCAGAGGGGAGCTTGCATTTCAGAAAGGAATAGAAAGCACTAGGAATGGTGAATGTATGAGGTAATATAAAAGACCACATTTCCTCTTTATTTAAAATATGTACAACCATTAGAAGCAAATTTATAACATCTTTGTGGGGTTTTCGATGTATATCGGTAAAACACATAAAATAACTGTAGCCTAAAAAATGATGTTAGTCAATACACACTTATGGTTACAATTTTTCTAAATATCACATGAGATGGTACATACAAATAGATTGTGAAAAAATAAGAGTGTATATGGTGATTCCTAGTAGAATAAATAAAAATTAATAGAACAAATAAGTAAAGACTCAAGAGATAAAAGAGATTTCTAAAAGTTATTCAAATACTTCAAAAGAAGACAGTAAAGAAGAAATAGGACAACATAAAATAGAGGGAATGAACAGAGTATAAATGACCAATTAGTGGACTTAAATGCAATGATATAAACAATTATGTTCTCTTAATACACCAAATAATCCCATTAAAAAGCAATAATCATTAGAGTAGATTGATAGAAAATTATATGCTATTCCTAAGAAATGTACCTTCAACATATGTATATCAATCAATGACGTCCATAGTGGCTAGAGGAATATCAGAAATGTAGACATGAAGACAAACAGGATTACAGAGACAAGGAGGGCCAGTTCACAATCACATAAGGATCGATTCATCGGGAAGACAACCATAATGTAGATTTGTCTACTAACAAAGCCTCAAAATACATGAAATAAAAATTGGCAAAGTGAGAAATAAACCATTTCACAACCATAGTAGGAGTGGGATGTTAACATCCCACTCTTAAGTAGGTGATAAAATATCTAGAAAAAGCATCAATGAAAAGACGGATGGCTTATTTGATATTTATAGAACATTGTGCTCAACAATTGAAAAAAATCTCCTTCTCAAGTGTACTTTATCATATCCGCCAAGAGAGACCAATGTATTGGGCCATTGAAGAAGTCTCAATACATTAAAGCAATTGAAATCTTAGAGTGTGTTGTCTGGCCAAGTAGAATTGAATTAGAAATCAATAACTATAAGATTTTACAAAAAAAGAGAGAATATTTGAAAATATGTATAAATTGAACATTCTTCTAAATAATATTTGGGTCAAAGAAGAAATTAGAAATCAGAAATCAAAAAATACTTTGAACTATACATTGTAATAAAAGTACCACATGTTAACATGTATGGGGTGGAGCAAAAGCAGCGCTTAAAAGAAAATGTTGGGTTAACATTTGAGATCCATAAATGTAATAGATAATTACAATAAATAAGCTTGTTTTAATCTACTTCATCCTTAGCAAACTAGGAATAGAAAGAAATATCTTCATGCTAATAAAGGGCATAACTAGTGATTGAATACTGAATGTTTCACCCTAAATTCATCAACAAGACATACGTGCACACTCACACCATTTCTATTCAACATTGGACAGGAGCACGTCCCTGTTGCAATAAGCTGAGGGGGAAAATGCGTTTAGATTGCAAAAGTAAAGCTGTTTGTATTTGCAGATGTCATGATTGTTTACCTGAGAAACTCTAAGAAATTCACAAAATTGCTTTAACTAGTATGTGAGTGTTCAATTGTTGAAAGATAAAAAGTTAATAAATGTAAAGGAATTGTATTTTTATATACTAACAGTAAACAATAGGAAAATAAATACTGATTTATAAAGGTGCCAAAAATAAAATACTTAGGAATAAATTTAACAAAAATATATCAAAAATATCTCTTCACTGAAAATACAGAAAGTCACAGAGATTAAAAAACAAACAAACAAACAAACAAACAAACAAAAAACCTAAAAACAATGTAGAATTTACCTTGTCCATAGACTGAAAGTTTCACTATTTCTACAAGGTCAGTTCTCCCAAAATGATCTATAAATTCACCACAATCTCAATCAAGATTCCTGCAGAACATTCTGTAGATGTTGCAACATGATTCTAAAATGTCTACCAAAGTTAGAAAAATCTAGAATCACTATAGTAAATTTTTTAAAAAGAGCAGCAAAGTTGGAGGGTTTACACTATCTCATTTCAAAAAGAGTAGAGAGCCACAGTAATTAAAACAGTGGTATTAGAGTCAAGAAGGACAAATATAAAAGGAACATAGTAGAGAGTGCAGAAGCTGACCCACATATGTGCGGTCAATTGATTTTTGCCAAGAGTGGCTCTTCGAAGGGTAAAGAAAAGTTATTTTAACAAACTGTGCTTAGAAGAATTGGATATCTATATGGGGAAAAAATAAAGATTGACTTTATTAACACCCTACACAAAAATAGTATCCAAACTGGGTTCAGACGTAAATGGGAAAAGCTAAAACTATGAAGCTTCTAGGAGAAAACAAAGAAAAATATCTTTGCAACCCAGGGAGTATCTCTTAGAACACAAAAAGCATAAACTGTAAAAGAAAGCATCAATAGGGGTGCCTGGGTGGCACAGCAGTTAAGCGTCTGCCTTTGGCTCAGGGCGTGATCCCGGCGTTATGGGATCGAGCCCCACGTCAGGCTCCTCCGCTATGAGCCTGCTTCTTCCTCTCCCACTCCCCCTGCTTGTGTTCCCTCTCTCGCTGGCTGTCTCTATCTCTGTCTAATAAATAATTAAAAAATAAAATCTTAAAAAAAAAAAGAAAGAAAGCATCAATAATCTGGACTTCATTAAAATGTTCTTCAAAGGCAACACAAAGAAAGTTAAGTAGGCAAACTACAACATGGGCAAAAATATTCTCTATATATTAATACGAAATAAATGTATCCACAATATATAAAGAGCTCTTACAACTTATTATTAGAAGATATACAACCAAATAAAAAATAAGTAAAAGATTTTAATGGACACTTAACGAAAGAAGATAGGAATAAACATTAAAAGGCTAACCATCATTACTAACGAGATAAACGCTAAACATTTTTACTTTTATTGAAATGTCTAAAATTAAAAACAATTATGATACCAAGCATTAGTCAGGACATATGACAACTGGAACTTTTATACATTGCTGGTAAAGTATAAAATGGCACTATAACTTTAGAAAAGACTTTGGAAACTCTTATACAGCTAAACATGTATTAACCCTATTACCTAACAGTTCAACTTCCAGGTGTTTACTTATCCAAGAGACGTGAAAACCTACATCCACAAAAATACTTGTTCAAAAGTATTTATCACAGCTTTATCGTAATGATCAAAAGCTGGAATCGACACAAGGGTTGATCAACAGGAAAATGGATAAATGAATTTTGGCATATTCTTTCAAAGCATTTATATTTGGCACTAAAAGAAAACCCAGAATGAACATTGTAGATAAATCTCAAAAGTGTTATGCCAAATAAAAGAAGCCAAACCAAAGAATATATACTTTGTAACTTCATGTAGGTGAAGTACGTGTTTTATGCTTTCACTTATATGAAGGAAGGCAAAATCAGAAATCAGAGCAGTAGTTACCAGTGAGTTACGGAGATTAAATGAAAGGCATATAAGGGGAATTTGGTATATTGTACATCTTTATCAGGGTGATTCTCCATCAATTGTATCTGTCAAAATTCACAGGACTTAAATTTTATCTTCATTAAAAAAAAAAAAAGACCATGGAATTGTTTAACGGTGTGTGGTTGAGGAGTGGATGTAGATATCTTTGCACCTGCAAAAGTCAAGCGTCTGTGAAGTGACGACGTGAGTTTGTTCGTCCACATGCCTATTGTGATCACCCTGGGGGCAGATAGAATTTAGGATGGGCAGGAAGAATACACTCTAATGAGGAGAACTGAGTCATCTCTGTTTTAGACTGTGAGCATGGCAGGGCCTGGGAAAATTCATCTACTTCAGCATATGATGCAAGATACTGAGTCTGAAACAGCCAAAATAATAACAGCCAACACTTATTATTACTGAGGACCAGATGTGCTTCTAAGTACCTCAAATATAAGAACTCATTTATAGGAAGTACTCAGTTCTGTCTGGTGAAATAAAAACCTCTCTCATTTGAGAGTATCAGAGTGCATTACAGAAGCTAGCTATGCAGTTTACAGCAGACATTAATCTTACTGTGAGACATGCATACTTAATGTATTGCAATGCTAACATAAAATAATGGGTGAGGCAATATATTGCTCTTTTGTATAGTCAAAATTGAGAATTCAACTGCATTTATAAGAATAACTGAAAGCAGCAGAGGCAACTAAGGGTCATGCCCAGCTTGGAACCCAACATGGGGTTTGAACTCATGAACCTGCGATCAAGATCTGAGCTGAGATCAAGAGTTAGATGGTTAATAGACTAAGGCACCCTGGTGCCCCCTACGGGTCATTTCTTTCGTCATTGACCTGCATATTGCTATTTGTACAGAATAAGGCTCTTCCAGTGCCTGCCATTCTGTTGAAAACCTCTCCCTAAGATGCTGTTGGAGTTTGGACTTTCCTTCAAGGAGTCCCAGCTACGTTACGAATTCTTGGAAATGCATCCTGAAGTTCTTCCGTGAAGTGATTTCAGTAGAAAAGTTGGTATAAATACTGTGATGGTAAATTTACAGAGCTAACCTTACTACTAAAACCCTCCTGTGAGGCTTTCAACCAGGAAATCACCTGGGCCCACACGGGATCTGATTTGCCGGAGATGAGTCCCTAAGTACATTGGAAAGGAAATTTTAAACACAATTGCTTTATTCAACTTTATCTCTGACATTTTTAGAATGTCATAAGCAAATTAAATATCAAAACTTTAATTTCTCTCAGTTTATAATTCTATCCCAAATGAATTCTGACAAATCTGATCAAGAGAAAACACATATACCACACTAGTGTTACTGAGCAAGTCTGGAATCCCATACACTTCTCAAAGGGATAATTCAAAGTAAACAACAAATTGCTCCAATGTATTCTAGAAACCAGCTCTAGCAGTTGGTTTCTGCTTTCACTTCTCCATGGCCTCTTCTCAACTTCTTCGGTGTTTGAAAGACCATAACTTTATGTATCTATGTATCTTTATTATTCCCATGGTATACTTTTTCTTATGATCATGTGCTGAAAACTTGCCTGTAAAATTTTTTTAAAAACTGTAATATCCGTCCCTTGGTTTATTGGCAATGTTTAGATCAAAATGATTTTCACAAACTGTACAAATTAAACCATATTGAAGATAGTAGTTTAAAAGAAAAAAAGATTGAATCCGTCTTCATGTTCCTGTCTAATTGAAAAAAAAAAAAAAAGACAATGACAAAAACCCAAAACATCAAACCCAAGCCTCTTAGAGAAGGAAAACCAATTGTCCATAACTAGCCTGAAGAATTATAATGAAGAATTGAGAAGGAGGAATGACCTTGGGTGGATTTCATGGCCCCAGTTTGCAGAACCATTAGCAAACAGAGTCCAAAAGTCAAACACTTGAGTAAACAGCTTAACGCGAAATGACTTAGGGAATGTTCTCAGAGGCTGTGGTCACATCTGCCACAGAGCTGCCTGGCGGATAGGATGATTTAGCGCTACACGGCAATTAGTGGCATTCCACGTGTGGGTGCCCAGTGAGTGGCTGGCAGCAAGAGGGGAATGCCAGTCACCCAGTGTCACTTCTTCATTCACATCACATTGGAATTCAGATGGTGGCAGAGAACCCGAAAAGTGAATTTATTGTTGCAAGAAAGTCAATATTTCACAATAACTCTAGGCAGTGATTTAAAAGGCCATTTTGTGCACACCATTTACTTCTTCGTACACATGGATATTGCTATTCATTGCCACGGATACCTAGAAGCAGAGTAATTCCATGAGGCTACCTCATTTGAAACACTGGATCTTTACGGAGCAAACAAACGACCTGTGGCTCATCAGGAAAACTGAGTTATTAGAAAGTTCTCTGAATTTCAAGAGAGGCTATTTACTTCACTGGTCCCATTTTCCCCTCTTAAAGAATTTTTCATCCTTAATGAAATCTGTCACCAAGTCAAAACCATGAGTCTACCCTTCGTACTGGTGCCTTGCCAACACGATGCTATAAAAACAGACATAGAAAACAGAATGTAAACTTGACTTTTAAAAGGGATATATTTGGATTGAAGGAAGAGTATATTCATAAATCTCAGATAAAGCTAGTGTCCTTTTCTGAACTAATATCTTCTTGCTTATTTATAAATAGAACTCTGACCAATATTTATGGTTTTCATAACATGCTTTTTAAATGAACTTATCTTAAATAAAAGAGAGAAAGTTGTTTTATATGTCATTGCCCTTCATGGCACATGCACGCACACACACACACACACACACACACACACACAGACACACACACACACACACGTCACCAAAAAGACATGTTGTCTGTCATTTTTCATAACAGGTATTCAGTTAATAAGACAAACAAAGAGGGGCCCCTGGGCGGGTCAGTCGGTTGAGCAGGCTCAGGTCGTGATCTCAGGGTTGTGAGATCGAGCCCCAAACCTGGCTGCTCACTCAGCAGGGAGTCTGCTAGAGAGTCTCTCCCTCTCCCTCTGCTTCTCCCCCTGCTCTCTCTCTCTCTTTCTGAAATTAATAAACAATTTTTTAAAAGAAGAAAGATTAATACATTTGATGCAGCTATTAGCATGATAAAATCCTTTTGCTTTTCCCTCCATTTTTTGTGGAACAGAAGGATCAGAATACCTGTCCACTGACATCGAGTTCATATGTATACTTGGGTCAGAGTAGCTTCGGTCTATACATTCTTTTGTTATTAAAAAGAGCAACTTTGTTGAAACATGCCGAGAGCTCTGAGCTTCAAACTCTAAAGAGGATGTTATCAAGGAGAAAAAGACAGGATCCTTCCAGATGAATTTCCAATTTCTCAGTCACTCACAGTACATAAAACAGCCTCCCAGCCTGCTCACATCTCTGCGGCACTTAATGTATAGACCCTAATATCGGAGTTGGAGAAAGACTACAGCTGGGCCTTATGCATATCTTTCCTCCTTTGTGTTGGAGTAACGCATGTGCATTTAAGTAAAAGGAAAACTGAAGTTGGCCTCACAATAGAAATTTGTTTGTTTGCGTAATGGGCAACAGTAAGATCTTTCCTCTAAATTTGTTAGACATGAGCTTCACCACCCAGAAATCACTGTTGTGTGCACGCACAGCTATTGTAAAGAACAACAGGGTCCAGATGAGATGCAAAATGCATCTCAAAATAGTTTTGGAGATCGAGTAAGTCCTGGATCAATTTTCTAACCAGCAAAGAAAGACACCACTTACTGTATTCATTTAGCCACAAAATCCAAGCAGCTCTGTGGGGGAGGTTCAAAACCGAAGTATTGGGTAGGTGATTTAGGAACTCTAAGAAGGGTTGCATGGCCAGTCCTCACAATTTAGGAAGTGACCCTTGACCTGCTCTCTACTCAACATCTTGCCATTACCTCTTACTCCTTGTGGCATTGTTTCTCCAAACTTCCACGGCTCCAAGTCAGGTCTCCAATGAGCCAGCTTCCCTAGATTTCTCACCTTCTACACCAATCCCAAGTTCATTACCAGTCTCCTCGTGGTCATGGCAGCAAACAATTGTTTTCAAACAGTACTTCTGGGAATGGACTTGGATGACGTGGCTTTGAGACACGCTCTGGGAGCCCTCTGATTTGGCAAATTTGTTCTGAAGCCTGGAGCATCATGTGGTCTGACTCGTGGTCTGTTCTGGTTCAGAGCAACCGAAATGAACAATGTTGCCGATGCTGTGTAATGCTATCAATGCTTTCCTCTATTCAATTACTTTTCTTGTCACTTGTAAAATCTTTACATTTATGACTCAAAAAATTAGCCCAGAGAGTATGTTGTGTTTGTGCAGTCAGCTATGAAGGGTAAAAAGGACAACCTTATGAACAATTTCTTGAAACTTGACTTGGGGGAAATCTAAATTGTTCCCAAATCTCTTATCTCTAGGATTCATTTTTTTTTTTTTTAATTTCAAGAAAGAGCTTTTATTGCTACTACAGTGCCAAAGTTCAATTCCCGACTGTATTTAACTATTTAAAATAATGCCGGTTTATTTATATTTAAATAATACACTTACTTTCATCATTACATTTGCTACTTTGACATGGTGGTTTATTTAAAATGAGATTTGTGTGAATTGATTAAATGTGAGAGAGTGTTTCTGTGAAGATAGAGAGGGACATATTTATGAAATTCTATGCATTGTCACGATCAAATAATCTCCCCACATTGAAAAGCTCTACCTCTTGAGTCAGCCCGACTGGTATCTGACTGCAATTAAGGAGACCATAAGTGAGGCCAGCATTGGGTTCAGCGTTTTAATAAAAATCAGTTCAGCCTAAAATCACTTCAGCCCAAATGACAAAAGTTGCATGGAAAATTAATTCTAGGGATCACTGTAAGTCATGTGGGCTTCTTTAGGATAAAATTGCCAGAGCTGTGGGAAATATGAGTGTCAGTAATGATATTTGTTAAACAAAATGAAGAATAGCAGGAGCCTTGGAAGCAAAAGTGGAAGAGATGACTCTCTGAGGGCAAATTGCACCAGGAGCTTTTAAGACAATCAAAGGATATCAAAGTCTGGGGACAGGTTAGATAAATCCATACGCATTTCCATCCATCATTCCTTTGGGAAATGGAGCACATGCACACAACAGGAAAAGCTGGCAATCACAGAAGCAAACTTTTCAATTGCTCTGCCCTACGTAAATTATGTTCGCGTTCCTCGCGATCGGCGCGTTGCTTGTGTCAGAAACGCTAAGTGACATACATCTAGAGGGCCAGCAGCAGATGGATAAATGAATCCTCTTGAAAAATCTAAAAGGCAGAATTCTAATTAACAAGCTACCCTTTGTGTAGTAGCATGAAAATGACAGAAGTATAAATTTCACCAGGAATACACTACTGAGGGGTGCCTGGGTGGCAGTCGTTAAGACTTACTCTTGGTGTCGGCTCAGGTCATAATCTCAGGGTCATGAGATCGAGCCCCACTTTGGGCTCCATGCTCAGCACAGTGTCTGCTTAACACTCTTTCTCTCCCTCTCTCTCTCTGTCCCTTGCCCCCCACCCCTCTCTTTCTAAAATAAATAAGTAAATCTTTAAAAAAAAGAATAAACTACTGATATATTCCACAACACCAATGAGGCCCAAAGATACCAGGCTGAGTAAAAGGAGATGTGCATATTATATGATTTTACTATGTGATTATATAAAGTTCAGGAATATGCTAAACTAATCAACCGTGGAGGAAATCAAATCAATATTCACACTGTTTTGTAACACGATAGAGTGGGTGGGTTATGTGGTGTATTCATGTGTCAACTCTCTTGGAATATAGAATTAGATCTGTGTCTTTCACTTACTATAAGGCATATCTTTATTAAATTATGCATGGAAAAAAATCTTGCAACATAGTTGAAAAAAATATCAAATCCCAGAGACAAAAGCATTTTCACAAAATATAAAAAATAAACATTTCATTCAACAAATATTTACTGCATGCCTTTTAAGTGACAGAAATTATTTGGAGCATTTATGATACATCAGTGAACCAATTAGACAATGATCAGTGCCTACATTTCAGCAATTGAGAGAAAAATAGCAAAATAGAGAAAACAATAAAAGAAATAAATAACTTTTAGTCTAGAGGTAGAAGGTGATAAATGCTATAGAAAAGTAAAAAGGCACAGGAAGATAAAGTGACTCCTGAGTGCAGGTCAGGGGAACAGAGGGATGGGCTGAGTTTTAAATAAGGTGCCCAGGACAGGTCCCACTGAGAAAATGAACTGAACATCGACCAAGACCTGCAGTGGGCGAGGTTGTTTCCCATGCGAATATCTCGGTAAATGGCATTCGGGTGGGAATGTGCACAGAATGCATGAGGAACCACAGGGAGATCACTGTGAGTGGGTGGAGCGATCCAGGTGGAGCCAACAAGGAGGAGAAATCAGAGGCCACTGGAGTCCAGATCTAATGTGCCTTGGAGGTCAGCCTAAGAACCTTGGCTTTGGGTTGGAAGGAAATGGGGAGATTTTGAACTTTAAAAATATTGCCCTGGCAATTCAGTGGTGAATCACGGTTGGGGGGACATGAAAAGAATGGAAATCTATTGTTAGCAGGTGGTGATGAAAGTGGTCATGTTCTGAATATAATTTGAAGGCAAAGCTTGGAGAATTTGCTGAGTAATTAGATACACAGTGTGAGATAAAGAAAGAGGTCAAGTTGATTTTCAGTTTTCTGGTCTGTTGAGGCTGTTGGTAGAGCAGATAAAGAATAAAGAGACAGATAACTGTAGACCACATACAGCAAGCCAAGATCAAATGTGAGTTATTCCTATCCCACCAGTTTTGGTCATAATGGAAAAAATGAGTAATCTATAAAGAGTAATGGATTTAAAGTAAGAAAATTTTGCTTAAGTAAGGAAAATTGTCTCTAACACACAGCACTGAGTGATATTGATGAAATGATCTCACCTCCCTATCCCTTATTTGCTCCTCAGTGAAAATAAGGTAACCTCCTCCCAACTCCCTCCCTGATGACAGTGGCAGGGAATAAACAAAAAGATAAAGGAAAGCAAAGGTAGGTCAGAAGTGGTTAGAATTGAAGTTCTGTTGGTAGTCAACTCTAGATTCTTCCCCTAGTTTAGGAAAAAAAAAAAAAAAAGGCAAAACGTCATCTGAAGTATTTACGACTATTGGTCCATTGAGAAGTAGGAAACTCAGCACCTTCAAGTCGGCACACTCCACGACTGTACTGCTGGAATTGTAATAAAGTTCTTAGATCGATCAACAAGGTACTGTCTTTGTATAATTTCTATTTCTGCATTGAGTTTTTACACCTACACTGAGTAAGCATAATCTCTTTTATCTGACAAACACAAATATTGCAAAATAGTCAGTCTGTTCATCTCGTCTTCCCTTTAGAGTTCCATACCCTGATTCCCTCAGATGTGCCTCATATACTTTTGTTTCTAAATCATCTATGGTCATTCTTTCCAGTCTCATGGATGGACTCAGGTGCTGGTTCCAGCTTGGGGTCAGTATGAATGACGCTGTAAATGTTCTTGTGCAAGTCTTTCTGTAAACCACATGTTCATTTATCTTGAGTAAATGCCTAGGAATTAAATACTGGGATCTTAAGGTAAGAACATGTTTCCTTTCATAAAGTATTGCCAGAACTCTTCCCAAAGTGCTTGTCCTATTTTATATTCTCACCAGCAATGTATGAAACTTCCAGTTTGGGGTGAAGCAGAGGTATGGACTGACTGAGCACAACCAGGAGCAGAGTTCTGGGGTGCTAACAATGGTCTATAGCTTTACATGTGTCTCAGTTGCACACATGCACATTATTAGTCAAAACTCAGCAAATGTACCCTTTTGTACACATCTCATCAAATGTGATATTTATATCACAAGAAAAAACTAAACCAATACCAAACACTAGCTAATGATACACTTACTGAAGTATTTAAGGTGACTATAACTAATATCTTCAATTTACTTTGTAATGCATCAAAAAAAAAAAGATTGATGGGTAGACAGAGGGTTGGTTGCATTGATAGGTATCTGGTAAACAAGTACATCAAATGTTAATGATAAAATTTTATGGTGAGTATACAGGTGGCCACTGTAAAAATATTCTCAACTTCACCATGTGTTCAAAATATTTCAAAACAAAATGCTAAAAAAAGAGATTAAAAATGTAAAACATAACCTACCGTAGGAACCAATTATTCCACTCATGAAAGGAAGGCATATATCTATACAAAATGGTACATGAATGTTCAAAGCAACTTTATTTGTAGTAAAAAAAAAACAATAGAGGCAACCCAGCTGTCCACCAGGAGGTAAGTATGATGAGCAAAAGGTGGTATAGCCATAGGGTGGACTACCGCTCAGACTGAGAAGGAATGAATTGTCAGTACTCACATGGATGTATTTGGAATAATTCCGTTGTGTGGAAAAAGCCAGAGCAAACAAAAATAAGTACACATGTATAATTTATTTTAAATTTATATAAATTTATATAAAATTCTAGAAAATGGAAACAAATCCCAAGTGACAAGAAGCAGAACAGTAGCTTAGAGGGGATGAGGTGTTGGGGGAAAGTGGGGGTAGGGAAAGGAAGGGGAGGGAGAGGAGGATTACAAATGGAAAAGAGGACACATTTGGGCCTGATCCTGATGATGGTTTCACAGTTATATACATACATTGAAACCTATCTGACTTTACACTTGAAATAGGTACAGTGTAGTATACATCAACCACAATTCAATAAAGCTATTTTTTTAATCCTTGAGAAAAAAAATACTATCATTCTTAAAATCATTTTCTGCTCCCATGGTTTTCAACCATCTTTGAAACAAGTCACGAAGACCTAAACATGGTGTTCACAGTGGAGAACACAGAGCTGTTTTCCTCCTTCATTTATGTGCTCTACTCCTATTAGTATGGATTCAAATATTATTATTATTTTGGGAGTCCTGACATACTGTTAGTGTATAGTGTAACTAGAGCAAAAAAAAAAAAAAATCTCTTAAGTCCTTTCAATTTTTATTTAAAATATATACTGCTATCAAACTAGGTCACATGCAATCACACGGACTTGAACTTTGCAGGTGACTTTTTACTTCAAATGCAGAATGGACATCTTACATTACTCAATTTGTCATATTATAAGTCATTATTATAGTCCACTTTAACATTTGTGGGTCTTTATACTATAATCAAAGTATCAGCAATCTCCTGTGATTCCACGGCATAGAGATGACTACTGTTTTTTCTTTGTTCTTCTGATTGGCTGCGGTGTACCTTTTATCTCAGTGACTTAATTCGCTGCATCACTGGCAGCCTGCATCTCCCACTCCCCTTCACCCATTTCGCCTTCCTCCCCCTGCTGGTGACCATCAGCATGTTCTCTGTACTTATAGGTCTGATTCTACATTTTGTTTGTTTGCTCATTCGTTTTGTTTTTTTGTGGCTGCCACGTATGAGTGAAATCATATGGTACTTGTCTTTCTCTGTCCAACAGATTTCACTTAGCATAATACCCTCTAGGTCCCTCTAGGTCCATGATGCCACAAACGCCAAGATCTCATCATCTTTGATGGGTGAGTAATATTCCATTGTAAATATCCTACATCCTCTTTATTCATCTGTTAATGGACGCTGAGGCATGACAACTATTTTAAAGTGAATAAGTGACAGGTATACTGAATATAAAACTGACATCTCAGAAACAATGAAAAAGAAAATTAAAAAGAATAAAATCACTTTATGCAATGTGAGGATATTCTTTTACTATGAAGTTCACGATGCATCACTGTTACATGTTATTCTCAACCTAATCTTTACATTTTGTTAACCGAAGAGTTTACTAACAGCCGTGATCACTGAACATGCAGGTAATGGTTATGTAACAGATAACTTTAGTAAATATTATTCCTTAAGTAAAGACATGATCTCTATTATGAATGTTTGCCATGTGACATGGGTTGAAACTGGCTTTTCATTTGTTCTTAGAATGTGATGGCTGCCATTTGTGTTAGTCTTTGGTTATCACTACTTGCTGACCTTGCTAGTCTGTTCTAGCAAGAGTCATTACATTTTTGTGTACTTATCTACACCCAAAGGCTATGTGGAGAAAATTCTGTGCATTCCTTATTAAACAACAAGACATATGGGTAAGATAGAAGTCTAGTTAATGGATGACTTTTTTTTTTTTTTTTAACAACAGTAAGACAAAAGAAACAGTGGCTTGGAAAAGTTGAAATTGCTACATTAAGTAGAGGACAAAAACCATATAAAGAAAAATAGCATGCTTCTTGCTTTGGCAGATTAAAATAAACTAAAGCTATAACATATGCATGAGCCATCTCTATGCAGAAAAACATATTTATTTAGTGCTTCTTGGGATGGACAAGAGTACAGCTCGTGACAAAATACCATACATCTGCTATTAAACTCATAAAAAGGCATTACAATTATGGTGTATTATTAAAATTCATCATATTTTAGAAATAAAATGTAAATGGAAACTGAAGTATGAGTAAGTTCAGTTGCACAAAAGTGTTAATCCATGAGATAAAGAAATATAATGAATGAGTCCATCCAAAATCCAAGCCTGATAAAAGAAAATGAATATTTATTTTTAGTGACGGTACTCAAGTTAAAGTGCCTTTTAGTCTTCTTTTGATTGTGTGAGATGCTACTGTGCAAGGTACAAATGAAGTTATAAGTTGTCAAGCTCTCTTATTACCTAGTGCAGCTGAAGGTTTACTAAGAGGTTCAAAGAGTTTCGCTTACTGTGACTGATGATATTTATGGGGGCAAATAGCTTTTACTCCTTTGCCTTCACCATTAGCTTTCCATTAGGTCAATATGAATAATGATGAAAACAGGCTAGGTTCTTTTTTGACTCCTAACTAGGGCACCTTTCAATAATCTTCATAGCTAAAAGACCCCATGTTTCTGGAACAACCTATGTTTAATAAAAAATGTGTCCTTTTTGTAAGCATTTTTGGATGAAAATGTGTTTATTGTTTTCAAATACAGCTAACATGCCAAAAGTGCATACTATCTACTGAGTTATTTGTAACCACAATTATATTTCTGTTGTACACTTCTAGCAAAAAAATTCAAAATTATAATATGCAATGAATTGCATTAAACAGCAAATTGTATCTGTCAGGATCGTTATCTATCATATCTCTGAATTGGCTGCTGTTGAAACCACTCAAAGACCAATATTGTACGGTTCGTCCTTTCTGCAACAGATGTACTAACCTAGTTCTCATTCTCTGTTTACTTCATTGCTAAAAGTCTTCACAAGTCACCTCCTCCTGATACTGCCTTCTGTTATTCTCAGGGAGTTGTAGGAAGGCAGAGCAGAGTGCATGAGCCTTTGTTAGATGTTGTAAGTAGAATGAAGAGTTTTCTGTCTCTTTTCTCAAGAGAGGAAAGGAACAAAGTGAGCTTCACCAAAAATTGTGTGATGTTAACCACTTCCTTAATTGAACAATGATTTTTTTCTTTGGATCAGGAAACTGTTAGGCAAACACCTTGTCTTGGCATTGATGAGGGTTCAAGATGTAAGCCCCCTACAAATTATGCTACATATATATGTTTTCTTTCCTAGATTAGAACTTAGTATCTTGAAGGATGCCTCAGTAGGACCCCTAAGAACACGATGTCTCAAGGATGCCTTTGTGCATAGAAGTCATGGGAAACATCAGGACTGTGGGTTTGTGAATGCGAAATTAAGTATGAAATCTTAATCATGAATTGAATGCTCTCCTTGGGCTGAAATGGAAAGAGGTTGCTTTCTCTGGATCCACTTTGTTGTCCGGTTTCTAAGTGTGATTTTAGTAATAAAGACATTGGGGGTGGGGGTTGTAGGGAAATAAAATGTGACTCATTAACTACACTCCTCAAATAGGAAACCCATTAAATGGTCTGTGATATGTCATGCAGTAAATTAAAGAACGTAGTGGAAACATGGCCCGTCTGGTTTTATTACTCATCCGGTCACAAATGTGATCAAAGCAGTGAACCACATTTAGAACCAAAGGGTAGGAAGAAACACGGAACAACTGTCAAATAAATGGTGAGAAGTCACCATGGTTGTTGCTGTCCTTTGTGTGAATTAAAGGCGGGCACCCCGTTCAGTAGCATGCCACCCATGAAGATAGCTAGATAGACTTGCGGGTGCCAGACTTTCTCATTTAATAGATGGGTAATATCCACAATCTGAAATTTTAGCTAAGGGCACAGGTTATTCTGAGAAAAGTGCTTAATAATCCATAAATTCCTCTCTACCATTCATGGTTCTATTAAAAGACCGCAGACAATGAGAAAAAGTAGATAATAGTCTAAGAGGATTATAAACACTGAACATTGGAAGGTCAAAGAACAAAAAGTTCACATACGATCACTGAGCTTGGAAAGGCATCACTGGAGAGCACAGAAGCATGTCGCACGGGGGTCACCTGCATTCCCCGTGAAGGAAAGGCGTGGGAGGCAGATCAGAGGTAGAAGTATGGGAGTGCACTCTAAAAGTATAAATAATCCAATTTGATTAAAAAATGCACATCAAAATGTGGAAGACCAGAGAGGAGGTCGCAGAGAGCACTGAATTTCTGGCGAAGCTGTTGGTTTCTCTATTCCATCGATAATAGAGGGTTTGGGGAGGTTTTCAGGAGACAAGTGACACAAACATAATTGAGCCTTAAAATGATTCATCTAGGGTCAGGAGAGGAGATAACCTAAGACTAGTTTGCAATCTTCCAGGGGAAACGTGATGCAGATCAAGCTTCTAGGGTCGGCAGGAGGAGGTGAGGGAAGAAATGGATGTAGCAGATGTCAGATTCAGGACTTCATGAATGAGGAAATGCAGGGCTGGAGGGTGGGCAAACCTCAGACACGACCGAGAATCAAACTGACTGGGTAGGGGGAGTCGCTTTAGTACCTGGTGATAGAAATAGGGAAATGGGGATTAGGAAATGGGTTTGGGAGAAATGATGAGACTGATTATAGGTAACTCTGTTGGAGGCGAAAGAATGCAGAAGAAACCTTCCTAAATGGTTTACAGGGGAGGAGTTTAGGCTCTGGAGGCTGACTGCCTGCGTTCAAGCCTGGGCTCCAGGACTCACCCGCAGTAGAACCCCAGCAAACGAGTGACTTTGTCTGTACCTCACTTGCTTCTTCCTTCAGATTAAGGAAAAGGATCGAATCTATTTCATGTTTGTCTGGTTGTGCTTTTTGAATCTTAAATGGGTTAATGCTTGCTAAGTCCTTCGAATAATACCCAGCTCAGAGTAAGCCCTCGATAAATGCCAGCTGTTAATATCGCCATTACTTCTTAGCTGGGATTTAATCATCTTTTCCTTTAACATATTCTTAGATCTAACTTGCTTCTCTCTTACCAAACCTACACTGTGTCCCCTCTGTAAAAATGGAAAATGGTGGTTCCTACTGCTCTCCAATACAGCCCTGAGTATAAATTATTCTCTACACCTCCTAACTGTGGTATTTCTACTTTTTTAATAAACTCTGTGACTTTTTTCCTTGTACACAAAACTAACCTAATAACCATTTCCTTAAAACTATCCGTATAACTACTAATGCTTATTGCTAAAAAAATACTGCCTCAAAGCTTTGTAATGTACTGCAGTATTTTACCTGCATAAATGATAGCTTTGGTGCAAAAGTAATTCCTGCAAAAATCATGTTTGGTAAAAAGCCTATTAAAACAGAGAGATTTTTCCTAGAAAAGGAGAATTAAAAGGGATGTAGATCACTTACGTATACACAATGACTGCATTAGGGAGCTGGAAAAATGACGCGTGTTCTCTACCCCTATACTCTATACTCCTATGTGTTTGTCCCACGTGTGATCAGTGCTGCGGCCACACCGGTTTTGAAACATGCACAGATCCCTCTTCATAATCAATAAGATGTCACGTCTCAAAATCAAAAAGCTAATACAGCTCTTCTATTGTATTTTTTCAATAAAATCCAGGCCCTTCATCAGTCTTGATACCCACACAGAATTTCTGTTGATGTTGCTAAGAGATATGCACATGAATCAAGTCAACTAAATGACACATAATAACTAGGAGATTGAATTGCTCCAGGGATTCGTAATGGGCCTCTGACCTAAGGTCAACAATTTGAATCCAGACTTGGTTATTAGTAGCTAAAAATTGCTACAATCTGATGTCTGATTGACAGCCAATGAAAGGGGACCTACAGTCTCTGTGGAATTCCAAGTTAACAGGTGCCACAGCACAGAATCCCAAAAACAATGGCCAAGTTAAAAGGTCAAAGATTAAATCGGTGTGGAAATCTAGCTACTTTTGATCAGCAGAGGAAGCCTGTGCAGGACTTACTGGGATGTTGACGGAGCAATATATCCTTCCCATTTCACACGTACGGGAGACCTCTTCCCTCTGTGACAGCATCAGCAGACAGCACGACAACATAGCAACTGAGAAAATTAAATTGTGTGTATGCTGAAAAAATGTTTGTGTGCCTCTGGGTTTATATGAATTTCTTTTTAAATGTAACTCCTACAACAGAAAGAATGTAGTATTTGCATAGAACTTACGTTGATGTACAAAAGTAAAAGCTTTTCTTTGTGTGCGCACACACCCTCCCACACACACACCCCTGAAATGATGAAAAGAAGATCCGTCATAGATTAAAAGTACATGACTGCTGGCTCTGTTATTTAATGAATACATTTCACTGTTACTACATTTTCCTACTGATGTTTTAATAAAGGTTTCCTTCACAGGTGAGAGTCTTACTTTATTTTTATAGTGTTGCATTATAGGTAATCACAGTGTTTGAGCATTGTTTTCTATAGAATGAATGCTTTCAAGTATGCATTGAAAGCTGTGCATAGCCATGTGTTGATAGGGTATCATCAGATCAAATTTTTAGTAATAACGTGGGAAGGTAATTCGGAATCACTCATCTTTGAAAGTCAGGACATTCACAGGGTGATTGCAAATTCCTAGTGCCACCTTAAATTCTAATCGATGCAAACATATGCACAATAAGATGAAAACTGCAAAAATACGTGATTATTTTTCAAGATATCATGATTGGAAAGAAATTTAAGCCAAGGTTTTACTTACATATATCAGGAAATATCTGCAACTGGAGAGTATTTTCAAACTGTTAGAGTATAAAATGACATTATATGTCACCAGAAAATTAGAAATTTTACCTTGTAACTTTTGTCTCGTGCACACCTAAAATTATTTCACAACACAGATTGTTAACAATTTTACACCATTTCCTGATCATGCTTGGGACTCTAGGTTTATAAGCAAGCTATTTTTATGTGGCCCCTACCCCTTTCTCATAAACCTGTTTCTTTAAAAAAAGAATCCAAAATTAGAAACTACCCATTTTAAAATTATCCGTATTTACATCTATGATCCAAATAAAGATGTGTCATCTATTTGAAATTATTCAAGTAATCTAGAGAGTCCCTTGCATCCTGGTAGAGGGTGACTTGGGGAAACATTTTCTGTATCATGGTGGTGAAAAAGAATGAAAAGAACATTAAAATATGACACGCTTGAAAATTTAAGTTCAGTAATATTTCTGGCTCTACCTTGTTTTGATTACTTCTCAAATCACATTAGAAATGACTCACTTTATTTTTTTACAGTGTCTTAAATCATCTTTGCTTTGCCGACATAAAAACTCTTTGCTTTCCTTGCCTTTTAATAAGATGATTTATTTGTAGAAAGACCAGGAAGATAAGCGCACAGATGCTATGCTCCCCCCCCATGCTTTGTAAGTGGTTTGCAAAAGGTCAGATGCCATTGACCTTTCAGATGACTGGAATAGCTGATCTCACAAAGAGGCCACTTTTCTATCCCTGATTGAATTGAAGATTGCCTTTCTCAACTAAAACAATGTGAGTGGATGACTGTTAATATGTCCAATAACCGGACGATTTTTAACATCTAGAACTTTTAAAAATCTTTGGCCCTAATAGGAGCCTTCCTCTTCCTCACAATAGGTGATACTTTCTGCTGAAGATGAGTCACTTGCAAATGCAAACAAATTCTTTATTTTTTGAAGTACACAAATTCAATAGCAGCAGCTAATGCTTCAGCAGGTTCAGACTTGTTATGGTGCATTTCTTTTTATGTACTTCTTCATTTAACCTAAACTCCGCCTCATTTCAGAAAGGTTTGAAGGTGGGCTATGGAAACCTATACATTATAATGAGACAAATAGCACAAACTCAGAAGACAGATAAAAAATGACAGTCAAAAAGGAAAATGAAGCAAGTAGAGATGGCAAACTTACATGCATGTCGGTGATAAAAGACATGGTGTATGAATGATGACATATATGTGCATGTGCACACACACACACACACACGCACACACACTGTTGGCTCAGGGTAACAAGGCCTTCTCAGCTCTCAGTTCTAGGACACACTAATCCTCTGGGCCTATTTTAAATGGGACATAAAATGATAAAATTGGTGACATTCTCAACAATATCATACCGCTAAAGCCATTAACAACCTCAGGAACCGTAACCTTGGAAGAAGGTGAAGGTATACTCACTCAGCCCAGCTCTGCTCACTGGGAGCAACTCTATGGGCAGGAAAAGAATTAAAGCCCTAATACACCCTTTATTGATGATCAGTTAGATGAAAGTTTAAAATCTAGCCTGAAAATTCTCGAACCTTCGTGTGCACCAGAATGAGCTGAGTGGTGGATCAAAGACATTGTTGGGCAATGCTTGCAGATTCTAAGTAGGTGCAGAAAAGGGGCGGGTCCCTTGTGTTCAGCAAGTACCATAAGACTCTGGTGAAGGGCTTTTGAGGACCAACTGGGAAGAAACACAGAAAATGGAAGTGATGTTCTCAAACCTGCCATCCAGTCTTCCAGAATATTGTTTCTAGCAACTAGAATTGGGTATTTGGGGAGAAAAATTGGATAACAGAGTTTTCAAGTTATAGTCTGGGAAATGGGGACCTTATAAATTAATGAAGGCTCGATACAGGATCTGTAATAGGAGAATAACAATCCAAATCAGGGAAGGTAATTCCCACTTTATTCTGCTCAGTCACATCTGGAATATTAGGCTCACACTTTGGGTGCCATGTTTATGAAGGATACTGATAATTCATTCAACATACCCATGAAGGTTTTCTGTCCGATACAACATGACTATGGCCCTGTATGTATTTCTGGAATTGAGTCACGTCCATAGGGGCAAACAAAAAGGGAGCAATATGGAAGATGCTACTCGAGAGGCATGTATAAGAGTGTGCCCTTTCATTTCAGAACCGCGAGCTTGGAGCCAGATTCACTGAGCTTAAAGATGGGTTGGCCCTTAATAGTTATGTAGGCAATTTATGTAATTTCTCTGTACCTTAGTTTCCCCATCATTAAAATGGGCATATTATTAGCACCCACTTCATAAGGTTTTTATGGGGGAAAAGTATTTTATATATGTGTTGCACTTAGAATATTGCTTGCCATATAGTAAGCAGCCAATTACACTTACGTAATATCTGTTAAAAGCTTGAGAGAAATACTAGCCCATCATCTTGATAAATCTGATAAGGTAAAATTTTTACAGTTCATTTTAGGAACTCTCCTGAACCGTTTAGTATGTATTTGACTTCTCAATTTAGAATAAGATTTAAAGAATATTATGGACCAAATATATACCACTCGGCTGCTTTACAATTTGAGATACTTTAATAGGTATCCACTTATTCTCACTTCAGGTCAACATGTGTTACTTATCTGACATCTTGCATTATTTTAGGAGCCATAACAACAATGAGCAAGTCAGAGTTCTTATCATTAATTAGCTTTAACCTACAATTTTGAAGATTAAATTGACAAGTGAATGCAAAGTTATTTAGCAATGTGATTTTTGCTACAATACATGTAAGCACAGGGTTTTGAAGAAGCGTATGAGTGTAGGATTGACGCTCCAGTCATGGGGTAGAGGCTGGGGTTGGGAGTGTCAGTGAATGTTCCTTGAAGAAACGAACCTCTTGTGAAAACCAGAGGGTGATTAGAAGTGAGCCTGAAGCAAAGTCACGGAGTGAGGAAGAGGACAGCCTACTGGAGTGTGGCAAGAGTTGACCGTGCAAGGTGAAAAGTAGAGGAAATGGTGATGAAAATTTAGATGGGAGCTCAGATGGTGAAGAATATCGCAAATCTGGCAGTTAAGTTATCGTTTAAAAATTAAGTTATGGGATTTCATCCTGAGAAAGTGAAAGTTCTGTAATCTACAAAATATAAAGAGCTTATCATAACACCAAAGGTAATTAGAAAATCATGGTGAGCAAAGGACAAAAGCATTGAGATCAGGTATCACTAGGTTTGAGTCCAGACTCTGTCACTTCCAAGTTATGGATTTAGTTAACTGTTTAAAAATGTGTGGAGTACTTACTATATGCAAGACACTGTGCTCGGCTCCAGTGAAAACAATTTTAAAGAGGAGTGTAAGGAAGAGGAGCAGGAGGAGAAGGACCTGAAAGAGAAAAAAAAAAAAAAAGAAAAGAAAAAACAAGCTATGATCTCATAGTTTGCAGTTAACTGGTAAATGCCACCATTGCTTTATCAAACTATTACCCTATTTAATATATAATTACAACTGACACCTGCACTAGAAAGTAAAGAAATGAATAGCAAAGAGATTAGGAAAATCTTTTAAGATGAAAGGAACATTAAGCACACACCTAAAGGGTGACTAAAAGTCGATTTGGCTAAAACAGGAGTGGCACAACGTGGAACTACATAATGAATAATTCAAAACAAATGAAAATGTTTTCTGGTGGAATTTGTAAACATGTTTTATTGCAAAATAATAGCTGTTCGTTGTTTTAATTTCTCTGATAATATACAAGAGAATAAAGAAGAAATTATAAAGCACTCCACACTGCAATGCTCTACGGTGGTCATATTTTAATGATAAATACTCTTTCTTTAATATATTTTGTGATTGAATTATCAAACACTGATGAGGGTGTGAGATTTTTTTTTTCTCTACGTACAAGCTCATAAGTTAACCTGTTATTGTTTCAATAAAATCTGAGTCTCCCGGGTCAGAGACAAAGGACTTACTACTCTTGGCACAACAAGTAATGTGAGCACGATGACAGTGTCAGTGCCCCAAGCCCAAAGCCTCATGGGAATAATGCAGTTGGGCCTTAACAGAAGCCTATAAAAGAAGAACACTGAGCTTGAGAGATTCGCCACTTTTATAAAAAGCAGAAGTTTATTCTTTGTCCAGAAAGAAACTGCACATCTGAAGACTGAATATCTCAGGATTTCTCACTGCAAACATAGCGTTAAGCAATGGTCATTTGTGACAACATGGGTGGACCTCGAGGACATTACGCCAAGTAAAACAAGCCAGGCAGAGAAAGACAAATACTGCATGGCATCACTTCTACCTGGAATCCAAAGGAAAAAAAAAATGTCAAATTCATAGAAACAAAGAGCAGAAAAATGGTTGCCAGGGGCTAGGGGACTGAGGAAATAGGGGGACGTTGGTAAAAGAGTACAGATGTTCTGCTAAGATGAATGAGGTCTGAAAAAAAAAAAAAGAAACAGAAAAAAGAAAAGAAAAAGAAATAGCCTGGTAAAGAGCAGTTAAGGCTTTATATTCTTGACATCTTCAGTAAAAATGTGTCAGCTTAACAGTGTCCAAGGCAGACTGTCTCATTCAACGTGTATCTCATGGGGACACAAGAATGGGTCAATATATGCATTTAATTACTTAGATTCTTGAAGAAAAGAATAACAGTAGAAAATTGGCAATGTTTTGGTCATTTAATTGTTAATATCTAAGCATGGCTGATTAGCTGGAACTGCAACTTCTAATTTTTTATTCTGAAATTGGAACCTGGTCTGTATTTTGAGGCAGGTGGACAGCAATCAGTCTAACGGCAGCAGTTATTCCTCATTATCTAATATGATGTGGAAAGCATTGAATATTATAATCATAAAACATACCTAGTATACTGTTGTTGGTAGAATTATGTCCTCCAAAAAGACATAAAATCCTAACCCTTAGTACCTGTGAATATGACCTTATTTGGATATAGTTTTTCTTCCATATGTAATTAGTTAAGATAAATACAGATTGGATTAGAGACCTAGATCCAATGACCGGGAAATTTATTAAAAGGCCACGTCGAAATACAGAGACACGACACAGGAAGAACACCGGGTGATGTGTAGAAGCAGACACTGCAGTGCTGTGTCCACGAGCCAAGGAATGCCAAGGATTGCCAGCAACCATGGGAACCTAGGAGGGGCAAGAGAGGATCCTCTTCCAGAGCCTTCCAAGAATCCTGGCTCTGCTAACACCTTGATCTCAGATGTCCAGCCTCCAGAACTGTGACAGAATAAATTTTTGTTCTTTTAAACCATTGTGGTAGTTTTTACAACAGCCCTAGAAAGAAATATACATATAAATATAACCTTTTTCTCCCAATCCAGTAATCAAATATATATGAATGATATGTACCAATACACATATACATAGACTTGTATAATGGATGCCTGCCTTCATTTGGGTGCCCCCACCCAAGTTGACACTGACAAGGGTTTTGGTGCAACCACTGTTTTTGAGAGATGATCCCAGGAAGCATGGGGAAGTAAAACAGAGAATGAAGCAATATCTGAGAGGCTGAAAGTAAATGATGAGGTTATTGCTGGGGGCACCCAGTAGTCAGTCCCTTGGCTGTCTGATAGAGTTTGTGGAAAGGGTCTGCATGAGAGTGTGAACTCCGCTCTTTCTCTTACCCTTGGGATTTTGCACTGGTCCACCAGCCCATACTCAGCCTTGGCCAGTTTGGCACCTACTGTAGCTGAACTTTTGTCAAGGGCATCCTGCTGCATTACAACGGGTGAAAACACATTCAAGTCCCCTCTGTCCCTCTAGGCACCATGTCTCTCGGATTTTCTACCTGCTGCTTTCTCTGCAGTCTTCAGCTGTCTGATATGTTTGGGAAAAAAATCATGAATTTTCTGTTAGTTTGGGTCTTTTTCATCGTAAGTAGAGACTCTGCCCCTTTCAATTTTCTATATCCCAAGATATGGAAGCCACAAATCCTAGACTCCACTTTGATATATTCCATAATTGCATTTTAATTTCTATTAGGTTGTCAGTTACAAAATATCCTAATGCCCCCCAATATACATTTTTAAAAGTAAGTTAATGTGAAAAAAACACATAACACATGAATTTCATCAATGGGTAACAGTTGCATTGTATCAAGTAATTATTTTGTAAATTAATCTTGCAAATCTGATTTCAGTCCTATTTGGCCATAAAATTTCTTCTGTATTATGGAATTTCAGTAGTTTATTTTATAAACCATGATTTATGCCTTCTATTTAACTCCATCACATTCTCCTACACTTTGTCTAGAAGCTAAGATAATAACTATCCTTCTATAGACATTGATATGCCAACTTGCCCTGCAAATAGATTCTAAGGAATTTGGAAATAGAAAGATAAAAAGAAATAGTTTTATATTCAATACATATTACAGGAACACTATAACTGTGTATTGCTACTGACAAGAAATTTACTTTTAATTTCTTCACTAACACACTTTATCCACATGCCCTGACCTAGGCACACACCAGTGCCACCATCGTTCATGTGACAAACACACAAATGTTATGAATATATTTTTCTCCATTAAGGATTCTGGTGGTCCTCAAAATACATTTGGCCTTTCTAAATACATGCACAAGTATGGCAGAATTTCTGTGACATAAAAATGTGACTATAGTGGACTATCAGAAACCAAGGTTGTAGCATGAGAGGAGGGAGGTACGTTAACTAGAAGTTTCTACACAAGCATCAGAAAGTGGACATGAGTTCCATGGTTAATTTGGCAAATCCCCTTATGATCTCCCAAACTTCTCCATTTGACCCAAATAGCTGTTAAGAAGACTGTATTAAATAATAATAATAATAGAAACACTAAAAAAGCCAATAACTGTCTGTGCTATTGTAATTTATTATAAGAACCATATATTTGATCTCTCATTCCTGGCAAAGAGCTCCTAAAACCCTTGAGATTTACTAAATAATAAAATTGATTAAAGTGTCTTGATATTCATAACGAACCTCTTTCAACACATCTGAATTTATGTTAATCAGGTGACTTTTGGAAAGCACCTAGGGTCGAAGGGCTGGTTGGTTGATCCAAACAAGTGATTAGAGGGTTGGAACTTTTGGTATCCCTGCCTCCAAATTTCTGGGGAGGGAGGTGGGGCTGGAAATTGAATCAATCATCAATGGCCAGTGATCCAATCAATCATGCTTGTGTAAGAAGATCTCCATAAAACCCCAAAAGGTGGGGTTTGGAGGGTTTCTATGTTGGCAAACTAGAACACCTCCATGTGCCCTCCTGCCAAGACCCTAACTCTGTGAGGAACTCCTTCGTTCTGGACCTTGTTGTATATATCTCTTCATTGATCCTTTACTATCCTTTGTAATAAACCAGTAATCTAGTGAACAAATGGGTTTCTTGAGCTCTGTGAGTCACTCAAGCAAATTAATTAAACCCAAAGAGGGGATTGTTGGAACCTCCAATCTATAGCTGCTTGGTTAGATGCACAGGTGACAACTTGAACTTACAATTGATAACTGAAGTGGGGGGTGAAGGAGGATCTTGTGGGACCGAGCCCTTAACCTTGGGATCTGATGCCATCTCCAAGTAGATAGGGTCAGAACTGAATTGAATTGTAGGACACGATGTAGGATAATTCTGGTACCCAGAATTGCTTGATGGTGTGGGGAAAAACCACACGATGGAATTTGCTGTCCGAATTGTACAGTCAATATTACTCTTTATTCTCAGTATCAAGGATATATATTCCTCTTGCTTAGAATCTAAAGTTCACAGGAAAAGCTCCACTTTAAGTTCAGTAATATTTTACTAAGTTAAATCATTTGCTGATTTCATGAAAATCTCATTATTTTTCACATTTAAAAATGTATACCAATTTGATTTTAATATTAACACTATTATCTATTTGCTGTTATTAAGAAAGAAATATCAGAACCAGTATTTGATAACACCCTATAGTCTTTTCAAAAATTCCTGGGGCACCTGGGTGGCTTAGTCAGTTAAGCATCTGACTTTTGATTTCAGTGCAAGTCATAATCTCTGTGTCTTGAGATGAAGCCCCACTTTGGATTCCACGCTCAGTGGGGAGTCTGATTAAGATTCTCTCTCTCCCTCTCCCTCTGTTGCTCTCCCTGGTCACTCTATTTCTCTCTCAAATAAATAAATAAATCTTAAAAGAAAATTCCTGAAGTAGGTATTTTTTAAAATTATTATTTTAGGAAATTCAAAAAGAACAAAACCAAATTCTAGATTTTGAAAAATAATTTTACTGGTTAGTAAAACACTTTAAGTGAGAATAGATACAATAGCTGTACATGTATTTTTCAATTACAATATAGTGTGAATAACAGAGTTTGATGACAAAACACAAAATCTTTTTTTTAAATATTTTACTGTACAGTAAAAATTCAATTATAATCTGGATTAAGTTTTTTCATCATTGGTCAGCTAGTTTTTATAATATAAATTTTGTTAATTTTCAAAACTATGAAATTTTTATCTTCTTGATTTATTTTACCCAGTTTTAGTTGTGCAAAAATAGTACTCTATAAAATAACAGTTAAATTTCAAATAGCAGTATTGACGGATAATAGTGTGCGTATTTGCTAATAGTGTTCATATTTTAAATATTGATTTGGTCTCAGGAAAAGAAAAGTAGACACAGATCAAGAAAAAGCTCATGCCTTCTCCTCAATTGAGAAGTAACAGAGCTCCTGGGAAATTCAGCTTTACCCTAAATCAAGAATTAAATGCGAGCCCTGCAATTGTTTGATCCATCATGCTCATTTTAGCTTTATTTGGAAAACTGATCAAGAAACACATAGAATACTGTCCAAACATCTTCTTTTATTTATAATTATTTATGATTTTATGTAAGAAAACAGTGAAGAACAGTCTGCCTCAGACTCTTAAGTTTAGCTACTACATTAGAGAACAAAGCAAATTCCTTCCAACTGGCAGAAGCTTGCTCTCTGTCATTCCCCAAGTGACTTTTATGCTGAACTTCCAACGATCAGAAAAGAAAGTTTAGAAAATTGTATTATTTTTAATCCTAGAAAGTCTTCCTTATAGATATCTATTAAACCATTGGCATGATGTGGTTCAGATTTCTGGATACTACGCACATATAGTTGTCATTATTCTAAAGGTCTTTGAGAAGTTAACAGGTAGTGAATAATTTGCTGAATTTTATGACCTATTATTTTTATCCATTCAAACAGTACAGTTTCAAACTACTTATTAATTAATTGAAGGTGTTAGCAAGGCCCCTATACATGTTACTGTTATATTATTTGGGCTGGGGTAGATACCAACACACAATGAAATGTGTGCTGCTCATTCATTAGGTTGAGGGAAAGTAAGTAGGACAGGAGCCTCGGGCAGTGATAAGAACGCCAGCATGTGGTTCGTGCAGTAAGGGAGGTACAGACAGCACTGACGGTTCCCAAAAGGAAGCAACCACCTCCCTTTGGGGATCAGAGAGTGTATCATGGCTGAGATATCATCCGAGTTCTGTTTTAACGCATTTGTAGAATCCTGACAAGTAGAATTAGTGCAAAGTATTTTCCAGGAAGGAGAAACAAGATGAGCAAAGCCAATTAGCTAGGAAAAACAGACGAACAGTGCGCGTTCAGAGATTAGTTGGGTTTGGTTGGAGCAGACAGAAATTTAGAACAAATTAGTGGAAAATAAAGCTGCTTGAGGATAGAGATGATTGACATCAATCTCTCTACCTGACCTGAATCGGGCCATTTGCCCCTTTAGTCTGAAGTGCTGAAAAGTGCCCCAATTTCCCTCTTTCCAGTGTGATTTCTTTACAATCTCTTCTTCATGTTTTCACTAAAGGAATAATTCTAAATGACAAACATAAGCACATCTTCGGTGATTTATTATTTGGTCTACACTCCTGATGAGTAAGTCTACTGCCATAGAGTGCTTTCCAAGACCCCTCTGAGCCTGATATCCTACACCGGCCTGATACCATGCCTATGGTTTCGGGCCTGAAAGCGACCTTGACACTCTATGCTCCATGGGCCATATCTCAAAGCTACTTAGAGTTTCTCTAAAATTGCCATGGGCACATTTACTTGTTTACCACCCTGGACCATAGGCTCCACAAGGACTGAGATCATGTGTCTTCATCATGCTCTCATCCCTAACACCTTGCACTGTGACCAGTAATAGGCACATGTATATTGGTCAATATAAAATAGATAATGAAGTGCTTTCATTCCTTTTCTATGCTAAGTCTGAACTCTGGTGTATATTTTTCATTTTCAGCTCATCTCAATTTAGATTACCTACATTTCATGTGCTTAAGAGCCACAGGTGCACAGAGCTGGTCTAGAATAAAAAATGGAACAAGCAACAAGGTGGTATCTTTATCTGTAGCCTGCACTGAAAAGTTACGAAGTGGGGCACCTGAGTAGCTCAGTCCATTCAGCGTCTGACTATTGGTTTTGGCTCAGGTCATGATCTCCCCATGGTGGGATGGAGTACCGAAGCGAACCCGGCATGGAGCCCTGCATCAGGCTCCACACTGAGCTCAGAGTCTGCTTCGGATTCTCTCTCCCTATTCCCCTCCCCTGCTGGCACTCTGTCTCTCTCTCTCCCTCTCTCCTTTTTATCTCTCTCTAAAATAAATTAATAAAATCTTTAAAAAAAAGTTACCAAGTGATAGTGATTTTCAGTTTTTAAAGCAATCAATTGGCCCCAACTCTCCAATGACTATGTTGAATTTTTGATAAACACTTCTTAAAATATTATATTCCGTGGTTTAATGTATACAGACAATATTGCTGAGCCCCTAAGAACATAGTCTATTTCTGTAAAATACCACTAGTTCAATGATCTTGGCTCAGACAAGATGGCTGATGACGTGCAGACAGAGATCGCTCAATATTTAATTTCCTACCAGTAACTTCTAAAACTTTCCTGGGTACTCATTGAATATTTTTAAAAAAGAGATCAATTTCAAAGGCACTTCTTTCTACCTCTGGAATTCCATCCTCAGCCAGCATTACCCAGTACATAGTTAATTTGAAGACAGCCCTATGAGAAAGCATTGAAAAGGAATTAAGAGTGGTGGAAGGTTTGTAGCATTGTTCCTGTATCACCCAAAGTCTGAAAATGAGGAACCTTCTAATTGAAAGTGAGCCCTGAAATATGCAGCTTCAGCTGCATGCTAGAAGGAAAAGAATTATGTTCAAATTCATTTGTGTTCAAAACTGTCTCCCTCACGGCTCACTGCTGAGTCTGAACTCATTACTTATCACTTAAGGAACTTCATTCTCTAAAACCTTTCTGAAGGCAAGCTTTTCAACAGGATTTCTTGTTTCAGTAACCCCAGGAAAATTCTATCACACTTTCTTAGAATACTGGTTGGTATCACTTTACTGAGTCTGTCTTTGAACGCACCTTTGGGAATTGCACGTGGTACCACCGTATGCTAAGACGAGGAAAGAGGAAAATTACGTGCTGTAGATGCTCCTGGAATAGACGCCCTAATGTGGGTCCATTGCTTACTGAATCAGGAGTCAGCAAACTTCTTCTCTAAGAGCCATGTGTCTTTGTAAACCAACGAGCAAAATCAAGGGTATCCTGTAGGCACTTAAGTTAACAAGAGACAAAAACAAAGTTTCCCATTTTTAAAGGAAATCTAAATTAAGTGAGATTTTTTTGTAAAACAAGCCCACTAGTGAGAAGAATAGACTTGTTTTTAAGGCAGATGACATTTCATTTAGCTGGGGTTCTGAATCGGAGTTCCCGATAATCAAATCGATCCCAGATGTTCATGGATAAAAACACACTCTTAGCTCACTGTTTACAAAGCCGTTGATGGTGCAGCTTTGGCCTGCAGGCCGCAGTTGGCAGATCTGTAAACCAGAGGAGAGCCAGAGGCCCCTGGATTCCGCACTGTGTGTGCGCGTGCACATTTGCATGCATGTGAAGCCGGTAGTTGACATGAAATCGCTGAGTGCGGAAAGTAATTTTGTCCTATCTCACTTTTTTTAAAGAACTGGTTCTAATCCTCACCCACTGTAGTGAGAAGATATTTTTAAAGAGCTGCATTCATTTTCTGTTATTACTGTAACAAATTACCACAAACTTGGTGGCTTACAAGAACAGATTTACTATCGCACAGTTCTGACAGATGGAAGTCCAAAATCAGTCTTGATTAGGCGAACATCAGGGTGTCAGCAGAGCCGGCTCCTGCTGGAGGCTCTGAGGCGAGAGCCACTGACTTGCTTTCTCAGCATCCGGAGCTCACTGAGTTCCTTGATGCATGACCCCTTCCTCACACCGCCCCGACTCACTCCCTGCATCATCCCCTCTCCTATCACTAGCTGATCATTCTGCCTGCCCCATGTAAGGACCCTTGTGAGGATATCAGCCCCCTCCAGAGAATCCAGGATAAGATGATTTCAAACCCTGAGTTTAAAATCCTCACGTCTGCAAATTCCCTTTTACCCTGCAAGGTCATATGTTCACAATTTCGGGGGATGAGCATCTGGACATCTTACCTTTCCACATTTTATGCAATATGCTGGTTACTTTTTACTTAATGGGTTTCCTTGGCTTTCCTCAGCCAGTTCAGATTCCTCAAGTTCACTGAAGATTTAAATATTAATCTCTTCTAATCTATACAAGCAGTTTACAGAGCAGTAACGTAGCTGTCCAATATTGTATTCCTGAGTACATAGGAGTTGCGTACTCATTTTCTCATTTAACTATCAGAACAAACTAGTGAGGTATGTGCTACTTCCTCATTTTACTTTCGTATGACTGTTCAACATCAGCTGACCACAGCTACTAAATCTGTTTGAATAGCAGCGTGTAAAGGCAGTCCTCCTGATACTTCCTTTGAAAACACGGTCCTCTTCCGAAATAATCCCATCTGGAACAACATGTTTGAGAAATCAGTGAAGAATGAATTTCATTGTTTCTTTCCAAATCAAATGCAAGAAATCAAGCATATGAAAATCATATTCCTCCCTCATCTTCTGAATGTAGATTAAGAAATGTTTATAGAAATAATTATGTAGAAAATGAACAGAGTTTTAAATTAATTTAATATAATCAGGTAGGCTCTCAGCTACCGTAGGTAGACAGGAAGAAGATAATTTGAGCAGATTAATGCATGATATTTGGAAAACTCTAAAGAGATTTGTTTCAGGATTGATTAGCACTTACCTTTAAAATAGAGAAATGTATTCAAATTTGAATTGTAAATTCCAACCTTATTTTATACAGCTACATAGGAAAAGTATTTATTCTATGGAGTAGGAACCATTAGGCATCAAATTCAATAAAGATAGGAGTTCAAAAACTACAGACTTCAAAATGTTAGTTTATTGCATAGTTGAGATTATTTCATACGCATAAAATCTAATCTGAATCAAACGTATCAACCACTGAGAAATAAGCTATTTCATAAATCCTGTGCTAGGTAGAAAAGTAGAGTTTTCAGAATTATAGAGATAAAAAGCTGTGGTTTAATATATAATCCATGGCTTGATGTGTGAGCAGGTGATCATTTGAACAACTTATCTGCATATTATTAAATCTTTAGATGAATTGTTTAATTTTGCAAGCCTATCTTATTTTGTGCATACAGAATTGGTCTATGTGAACATTTTGACAGAAATGTGTTTTTATTCCTGATAGAAGAACTACTTGGAACATTTAGTCCAAAAAAGGAGAACAATCCATTTCTCCAAGTACCAGAAATGTCATTTTTCCTGAAGGAGACACAGGTCAGATTTCCCTTCTGTTCACTTTGTTGCCTAATAAAGTGGAAACCAGCAAGGTTCCCAAAGCATCTTCACCAATTAGGGATAAGGAGAGGTTATGTGGCATCCCGAAGTACAAAAAAGACCTGTGAAAACTACAACAGCAGCCTTGTGAACGTTTTGAGAATGAATTGTGCAAAGCATGATATACCATGCAAGTAAATGACAATGACATTTAACTTCCATAATCCAAATAGAAAAATGTTGTTTCGAGAGATCAGAAATGACCGAATTTCTCAAAAGACTTCATTTTAGATATATATTAGGAAATGAAAATTGCAAATACTCTAAGCAAGATTGCCATTGATAATTCAAGTGAATTCGGGAAAAAAATCACAAGAAAATGTTTAAATAACTGCTAGAATAGATAAACCCACTATCGATAGAAAAAATACATTCAGGCACTAAAAAGAAAAGGACAAATTGACTATAAAGAATTCATAACATTTCTCTCAGTTAGTGGCCTCAAGGGAAAATGGAATCTATATTGCAAAATCAGAGCAAATTGTTCAATAAAACTAGAAAAACATTCAAATATATTACAGGAAGAAAGGAAAGACATCATAAATTTTTAAGCACTGGTTTATATTCTAAAATGTACCCATACTTCAAACCATTTCCACAAGTCCTGGGCTCTCTCTGAAGGCAGGGGCCTGAGGGTCACACCCTGAACCTTAAAATGTGTGAGTTCAAGCTCGTCTTTTCTACCATTGTCCACAAGTGACAGTGATGGAGTACATACCAGGTGCCAGACACTGGACTGAATGGTTTCACATGCACTGTCTCATTTTTCTAAGGACAATTCTAGAAGGGGTATATCATAGTGGTCATTGACTAGAAAGGAAAGTCAAGCTTTATAACATTGCATTGCTTAGTTTAAAATTGCATATTTGGAAATAAGAAATCCAGGAGGGAGTCTATGATTATCTCATTCTAAACGCAGTGCTCTTTCCAATATTCAACTCTGTCCTCCGGTAACCATGAGGAAGAAAAACATAGTGAAACACAAGACAGAAACCCACTGTGAACACTGGGTAGGTTTCGACGTAAGAGTAACTAGTGAATGTACTCCACCACAGATGCGTGTGACTTCATGTGGCCCAGTAGCTCACTCAAATTATCTTTATAGAAACAGTTTTGTTCTTATATAAGTCTGAATGCCATTAGGATTTTCTTCTTTCTTTCTTTCTTTCTTTTTTTTTTTTTTTTTTTAGATTTTATTTATTTATTCGACAGAGATAGAGACAGCCAGCGAGAGAGGGAACACAAGCAGGGGGAGTGGGAGAGGAAGAAGCAGGCTCATAGCGAAGGAGCCTGATGTGGGGCTCGATCCCATAATGCCGGGATCACGCCCTGAGCCGAAAGCAGACGCTTAACCACTGTGCCACTCAGGCGCCCCAGGATTTTCTTCTTTCTGCCCCAACCCAAATAAAATCTGATGTGTTCTTTAACTGAATTTATTTTACTAAATACCCCATCTGATATGGCATCAGTCTCATTAAGTGGAAAATAATTCATTTAGGATCTTCTAAATGTGAGATACTGTGGTAAGCCCTATTAGAGAAGAAAATATGAATGACACCTCTTTTATCCTTGAGATCTTACTTGTCCAAAGAGAGAAACAGGAAGACAAATAAGCTGGTTTTATGCACATGTGTGTTTGTGTATGCACGCACAGGTGTATAGTTTTGTTTTGATAATAAATTATTCCAACACTGTGTAAAGAAGCAACTTGTTAGAAGGGATGTTTTTGCTAAACTACTACGGATTCGTAAGAATGGCAGAGGACAGACAATGAATTCTCAGAGGCTTTTTGTGGAGAATAATGGTATCTCGTAGAGTCTTGGAGAGAGATAGAAAATGCTTTCATGAGAATTCTATCTCGTGTAACTTCCTATCCATTTCAAGAGTCTTTCTGAGGCACCTACAGAACCGACTGATATTCATAGACCTCTGCTTGAATATTCCTGTGCTAATAAGCTCACAACCTCACAAATGAGCACATTCAACATGGGAGCTATACTACTGGTACAAGTTTAATCTTTATGCTTAAACCTGAATCAACATAATTTCCATCCATCGGTTCTGAAACTTTCCTTCAGAACTATCGGGAAAATATCTAATCAAGCTTATGTGTTATCAGTTCAATATCTAACACTAACTAATCATGTTTCTCTTTTCTGTATTCAATAGTTCCAGCGTTTTCTTTCCAGACCTCCCCTCATGACTACCACTCTTACTTGGATATGTCCTGAGCAACCGGCAGCCCGTTTCAAAATGCAATGTCTAGAAATGATCACAACATTCTGATATGGCCTTGCCAAGTCAGAGAATGCTGACGTTTTCCTTTTCATAGATTTAATCCTTATTGGTGCAGTCTAAAACAGGATTCATCTTTCTGGCAGCCACCAGTGTTTTCACTTCTGGTCAGTTCGAAAATGTGGATTTTTCACAGTCACGTTTCCCAGAGCCCAGGGACAGAAGCAGCCATTGAGGAGAAGCTCTTCCAGACGCTGTGAAGCTGAGTCTCCTGGAACTGTCGTTAGCATGACAGTTCCCATCAGAAGCTTCGGATGACCTCGTCCTCTTGCTCCTAAGGGTTTGGTCATGGTTACTTGACGTTCACCTGTTGAGTGCCATTAAATCCAATCCTGATAGACCCATTCTGCCCCGGAACTAATCCTTTAATTTCCTCTCTCTCTTTTTCAGTCACATCGTCAGGTACTTCCCACAATTCCATCACTGCATGTTCAACTCCAACCTCACAAGACACACTCGTCTTCTGACAAAACTTTTGTTTGTCTTTTTTCTAGTTAAATTCCCATTCTCCTCAGTGACTACCCCCATGTTTTTCCAATAGCTCTTATCTACATAGATGATCTGCCTTCGCCTTTTATAGAGAGAAATGAGGAACTCAGGAAGCAACTGTCCCCACCGCTAACCATCTACCTCCAAACAACCTCCTGGTTTCTGATGATAAAGTCTCCTTATTCCCTCAATATTGATCCTTCCACGTCTACACTTACTTCTCCTCTGCAGAATTTACTTCTTCTCTTCCTATTTTTAAATCTTTTCCTACATATTATTTTACATTAGTCTATTTGTCTCTTTAAGTCTTGCCCCCAAGAAAAAGGGGGCAAACCTCCCTTGATCTTGCTTCTTACCATCAGTATCTCTTTCACATTCAGCCACAGCTTTTAACAGAATCAACGACACTCAGTAGAAGAATTCTCTCGGTTCTGAGTCATTGTCCAGACCCTTGCTTTAGGACTTCTCCTCACACTAAGCTACTGAAACCATCACACACCAAATTATCAGTATCTATAAATTTTATCTTACTGAAAACTGGCATTTTTTACTATTCTTTACATAACGAAAGTCTCCAAACCTTTCATTTCTTCTGTTTTTGTTTTTCTTTTTTTCCCTACAAATCTCTGGTTTCCTTTATTTTTTTTTTATTTTTTTAATGATTTTTTTATTATATTATGTTAGTCACCATACAGTACATCCCTGGTTTTTGATGTAAAGTTCCATGTTTTTGTTTTTCAAAACTTTTCATTACCATGACATTTCTCCTTTCTGAAATTTTCTACCTCTCTGTTTTACTTTAATCTCCTCATGATGAATGTTGGGATTCTTTGGTTACATTGCTTTTTCCTTCTGTTCTCCTTCTCCCAACATATTTTCATTTAGGCAATTGTATCTTCTTTTGTTTTTATTATGTCAAACCCCCAGCCATGACTCTGTGCTAGACTCACAAACATTCAGATGCATGTATAAAACTGCTCCTCAAACATTTTCACTTGGATATCCAGTGGAGATCAACAATTTATTATGTCAAAAACTGGATTAATCATATTTCCCTCAGAACATGAACTCATTATATTACTCCTCTTCTAAACTGTCCCTAAATTCAATTCTGATCTGCTTACCAGTTGCCCAAGCCATAAAACTGAGAGTTATCCTAGGATGTATTTATTCATATCCAATCAATCACAGTTTCCACAGTTTTGCGTGATTTCTGCTTTTATTCTCAAAACTTCCTCTTTGTAAGTCGGACTTTCCCACCTCCCTCTTGAGATTTCATTGGACCCACCCAAGTAATGCAGGATAATCTCTCCATTTTAAAATAATTCATTATAGGGGCGCCTGGGTGGCACAGCGGTTAAGCGTCTGCCTTCGGCTCAGGGCGTGATCCCGGCGTTCTGGGATCGAGCCCCACATCAGGCTCCTCCGCTATGAGCCTGCTTCTTCCTCTTCCACTCCCCCTGCTTGTGTTCCCTCTCTCTCTGGCTGTCTCTCCCTGTCTAATAAATAAATAAATCTTTAAAAAAAAAAATAAATAAAAAATAAAATAAAATAAAATAATTCATTATAGCTATAAAGTCCCTTTTCCATGTAAAGTATTATGAACCCAGCTTCCAGAGACTTTGACTTGGACATCTTTTAGAGAGGGGCCATTTTTCAACCTACCATGGTAATTTAACTGCAAAAATTTACATTATCCTTCCTAAAATTAAATCTTATTAATATATGCTAAATTATTTCTCAAATGTTTATTACAAAATATAAACTAAAACCCCTTTGTATTTGTATCACTTGCTAATTTAAAATTGTGCATTCTTTTTTTTTTTTTTTCATTATCCAAATGACTGACCTATTTATTTAGTTTTTCAACCAGCAGTAACTTTATCTTACTACATCACTGGCAGGTCCACATTTGTCCCTCTTCTCTGTAAGGAAATTCTAAAATTCTTTATGCATCTCTTGCCAAACATGGTACATAATTGCTCTATTCTCAAACTATATGAAAAAAGATTTTAGTTTATCTTGATTTATGTTTAATGGCTTCTGCTATATAAATATTATTTCTTAAAATATTGTTGTCTCCCTTTTTAGAAATCAGGATACTTCTCCATATCCAATATTTTGCCATTTCTCTAACTCCTAATTACTCTTGGTACATTTATAACCATAGCTCTGGGATCAAATATGAAAATCCATAATTTGACTAAAATGTTTTAAGTCTTGTGGACTTATGATATTTACTCCTTTCTTGTTCCAAGACCATGCTAGGAAATAGCAATAATAAAACATATTTTTATATTCACATTAAATGGAAGTATAATGTAGAAAATACATATATTTAATATGGCACATTATAAATAAGCTACATTTACAAATAAATATGTAAATGTATTATGCCTACCCATCCACACATTTGTATATTTAGTATTACTTTATTAGTATCTAGCCATAAAAACAAAAATAAATATTTTTGTTAAATATTTTGTAAGGAGAATTTCATCCCAAGATTGTTAAGTGGGAATCTTAGACATCATGCAACTGTAAGGAATATGCATATTCCAGTGATTTTGTAAGCTATTTTTTACATAGTTAAACATGCAGAATAAATTTGCTCTGACTTTGGAATTATTCATAGTCTTCAATTTTTTTTCTAAATTACACTCCAAATTTCTCCTCGGAGATAATATAAGCTATTTTTACCCTGTATATAAAGAATCATTATTTTAAAATTCCATTTATTGAAATAACATATTAGACAACTTATATTTCCAAAAAAATATAATCTCTACTGTAAAAATATTTGGGCTTTCTATTTCCTCTCCGAGGCTGGTGTCAGTGCTCCGTGTGAAAACTTGTGTTGAACAGACCTGATGCTGATGAAGTGTGAGTGATGCCACCATCTGCAGCTGGAGAAACACACACTCGTGGGGCGTGTGCTTGGGTCCCACCATGGGAAAGGCTTTTAGGTCATCTTGAGAATATTATTTTCTTTCCATTTTCACAGTTAAATATAATACAACAGAAGTTTGGGATTCCAAACAATTGTTTTGAAGGGTTCTGAAATAATATCAAGTCATGTTTAGGGGAAATGTATTCTCTTCTCTTAAACCTCTCTCAAGACCCTGGGTATGACAGCTGTTCATCTGAAAGTCAATGTCAAATCTCTGCTAAAGAAGTTTAAAGTAAAAAATATTCACAAAAGAATAGCACGGTCAATTCCTAAGGCCTGCTGCTCCATATTTTATAGGCGGTGTATAATGTAAACACAAACACTCATCATCATCCTCATTGTCCTCACCATCACTGTCATCACCATCATCACCATCATCACCATCACTGTCATCACCATCATCACCATCATCACCATCACTGTCATCACCATCATCACCATCATCACCATCACTGTCATCACCATCATCACCATCATCACCATCACCATCATCACCATCATCACCATCATCACCATCACCATCATCACCATCATCACCATCACCATCATCATTTTTTTAATCTACATTTAATCCTTTATGTTGAAGGACTTAATATAAGTGTCATCAATAAATTGAATTAATAAATAGGAATGTTATCCTTTCCTTTATTTAAAAATTTTAGGGGCGCCTGGGTGGCACAGCGGTTAAGCGTCTGCCTTCGGCTCAGGGCGTGATCCCGGTGTTCTGGGATCGAGCCCCACGTCAGGCTCCTCTGCTATGAGCCTGCTTCTTCCTCTCCCACTCCCCCTGCTTGTGTTCCCTCTCTCGCTGGCTGTCTCTATCTCTGTCGAATAAATAAATAAAATCTTTAAAAAAAAATTTTTTTAAACATCTCAAATAAAGCAAAGTGAACTCAACCTGTGTATCCCTGAAACCTGTTTTGATTTCATGACGTGTGCCCCTCCTCTTATATCACTCGTATAGCCTTCTTAATATTTATCAAAGTTAAATTTTCACTTTAAAGATAAAGCTGTTCTTGGGATGGAATAGTTGGGTATATGCCCAGACCTATACACATGGAGGATGATGTGTTCTTGTAAAATCATAATAGTGGGGAAGGAAAATAATCTGTGGAGTAACCTCCATCTATCAATGAGCATTACATTAAAAAGGAACATAAGGAAACTTGTTTGACCAAAATAAAATTTAGTTAACTTAGACACATCATTCCATCACATAAAAAAAGAAAGCATTTGTGTAACTAGAATGCCCTGGTGGTGTAGATTGTTAGTATCACCTTTGCCCTTGAGTTTATGATTGAGTGCACTTCAAGTTCAATATAAAACCTAAATCATCATAAACCAGTTTATGGAATATACTGCTTGAGGTCATCAGTGTAAAACCAAATTTTATAACAGGAAGAATTTGGGAGTAGCTGTGTTCTTTTGTCTTTTTATTTTGTTTTTCAAAATACAAATACCATGAGATTTCGGATTCATTTTTAATGCATAAACTGAATTTGGACTTCATTACAGATTTATTATTATTGCCATTTTAACTAGAGAAACTGAGGAAGAAACATCAAAATATGATTAGCATGATTAAGATGTAAATATAGGTGGCGCCTGGGTGGCACAGCGGTTAAGCGCCTGACTACAGCTCAGGGCGTGATCCCGGCGTTATGGGATCGAGCCCCACATCAGGCTCCTCCACTGTGAGCCTGCTTCTTCCTCTCCCACTCCCCCTGCTTGTGTTCCCTCTCTCGCTGGCTGTCTCTATCTCTGTCGAATAAATAAATAAAATCTTAAAAAAAAAAAAGATGTAAATATACACCCAGAGTACAAGAAATTTGTGGATTTCTTCCATTTTGAAGGGAGTTATATACTGATCTTGGATCAAACAAACACCAATGAGCTCTTGATACTTCCGACTGCCCTTATGATGCCCATGACTAAACTAAATTGCAAAACGTCAAGAATGTTGAAGTAATGCTTAGAAAAATACTGCTTTTAAATTGCACAGAATAGGGGAAAAAAAAACCAGAATGTGTTTTTATTTGGGGTCTTTTTAAAATCGTTGGCCATTTAGTGTAGCAGATATTGAAGATTACCTTAAAAAGACCATTAGAATGTAAAAGAAAATAGGGAGGCATCTTAAAATTTCTGTAAAATGCCTTTAAGTTCACATGAATATGCCCTGAATTATGTAGTATTTCCTGTAATCACACCTGCTAATCCATTCTAAATCAGGTCTTTAAAGTGTTGAAAGCCTCTAGACAGAGAGTAAGGATCTATTATAGGTTTCAGTTTATCTTCTGTAAGAATTCATGTAAGCTTCTTTCATAAAAATATGCTTTAAATATGGCTATGAGAGATCGGCTCTGTACTCATTAAATTATGAGGAGACACTATTGTTTTGTTAGATGTATTCTCATTTCCAAATGCGTATAAGGCAATAGTTAATCATAGAAGTAAAATGATAGAGATGAATTAAGATGACATAAATCACCCATGATTTATCACACATAATTGTGAATGTTTGTGTACGTGTGTCAAGGGTTGTGCTTAATGGAAATAATTTTGATCTCTTTATCTTGAGTTCTCCTAAGTAATAGTGCGTTAAAATGGACAATTCGGTCTTCACAAAATTTAGTAATATTCGATTTTTACCTTAGTAAAATGCAAGTGAAAATTTCAACCTAGTTCATTGATTAACTGAAACGAATAGTCCTTGCCCACTTCACACTGAGGTTTGCAGGAGCAAATCAATCTAATGGTTGTGAAAGAGTCCCATAGCAGTAAGGTATCACAGGAAGATTACATTAATATTACTCAAGTTGCTTGTTTGACCATTACAGGCCCCCTTTAAACAGGAATCCTGTTATCTTCAATGACTGATTTCAGTAAGCAAATCCATCAAATATATATTAAAAGTTTATTAAGCCTGGGACTCAGTATGGAGTGCTTTGGGTGATATAAGGATGAATAATGGGTATTCCAGAACTTAAGGGGTGTTTAATTTAGTCAAGGCCCTGTGGCTGCAATGAACAATTCACAGGTCACTTATTTCTCAAGATTTCATTCCAAAGTAATCAGTACTTCTTGTTAAGAGGTACAGCAACCAAGATCTGCTTACCTGGAGCAGAAGCCATAGACAATAAACTATGGGCCATATATGGATAATTGCATGATAATCATTAGTAAGTATTACCATTATTAATGATGATGCATTTGTCTTTAGATAATACATATGTCCCAGAACTACTAGGAACAGTTACATGGTAATTTGGACAAATTACTGGAGGCTGGGTGTGAACTAGCCTTAGAGAGAAAATCTTGGGCCTGCAGTCTTAGTGGGCACTATACTTTCTTTACCTGAAGGACTCCATCAGTTTCTCATAGTAAAAATCTGGGAAAGATCCTTTTCTGATTCTGCCAAAGAAAGGGAAGAGTCATCATAATAAGACCAGAGACTTTGCCATAACAAAGACCTATTCTTCAGGATAAAGTACTTCACCAGAATCCACTTCTGAAATCTTATCTCAGCCAGAGAAAGAGAATTTCTTGCTACTCCAACCCCCTTCAACCTTCCTGTGAAAAGTAAGAGGGGCGATTTTAAGAAATAAAAACCATAGTCAAGAGGGGGCAGGGCTTCACAGAAATAAACTGAGAATGCTACAAAGAGGGAAAGGATAAGGAGGGAAAGCTACACCAATGGAAGAGAAAAAGAAACATATGTAAAAACTGGAGTTCTAAGTTGCAGGCCCACAAAAAAGACTGAGACTTAATCACAAGGCTATAGAATCCTTCTTGGCTCACATCCTACCACCACACCAGCAAGGCTCCAGATTAATAGCAAAAGTCACAGCTGAAAGAGCAGCAAGAAACACTCTCTGTCTGAAGAGCCGTGCTTAGGAAAAGAATGAAAACATTGAAGGTCACCAAACCCAGGACACAAGAGGAATTTGAAGCCTCTGGTACTAAGCTACACCAAGCATTGAACACAGCCCAACTCCTAGCTGCAGTAACATAAATCCTAACACAAAATGTCTGTTTACTTCAATATCTATTATCCAAAATAATTGGCTGGCTTTCAAAAAAATTTCAAGACATGCCAAATGACCGAGTAATTAAATAAATATACACACCTCCATACGTGTGTAGATACATACATACCAGTGTGGAAAAGACAAGGCAGTCATCAAAATCAAAGGTATGACTCAGATGTTGAAAGTATCAGCCAGAGAATTTAAAATAAGAATAATAAACATGCCAAGAGCTCGAATGATAAAAGCAGACAGTATGCAAGACCAAAGGCATAATGTTAGCAGAGAAATGGAAACTCTAAGAAAGAAGAAAAAAAAAAAAAAAGCCAAAAAACCAAAAACCAAAACCAAAACAAAAAACAGTGTAACAGAAATAAAGAATGCCTTGAACCAGATCATCAGAAGACTCAGCTTGGCTGAGTTAAGAACCACTAAGCTTGAAAATAAGTCAATAAAAACTTCCGAAGCTAAAATAAATTTGTAACATATGTGTAACTGAAATACCTACAGGGAAGAAAGAGAGGGTGAAGTAGAAGAAATAACTGAAGTCATAATGGCTGAGAACTTGTCAAAAGTAATGACACACACCAAATCTCAGATCCAGGAAGTTCAGAAAACACCAAGCAGTATAAATATAAAAAATTCTATACTTATATATATCATAGTGAGCCTACAGAAAACCAAAGACAGAGACTGTTAAAGGAAATTAGAGAGAGAGAGAGAGGGAGAGAGAAAACTCCCTTATGGAGAAACAACAACAGCAATTACAGTGGATTTCCTTTTAGAAACCAAGTAAGTAAGGAGTAGAGTAAAATTGTTAAAGTGTTGAAAGGAAAAAAAATACCAATTTAGAATCCTATATCCAGTGAAAGTATCCTTCTGAAGTAAAGCTGAATATATAGACTTTCCCAAACAAACAAAAATTGATAAATGTTGAAGTTTCTTCAGGTAGGAGAAAATGTTATGGGTCAGAAACTTGGATCTGCATAGAGAAGAACATAAGAGAAGGAATAAATGAAGACAAAATAAAATCCCTTATTTTGTATATTTTAATTGATTTACAAGATAATTCCTATGTAAAGCAAAAATAGTGACAACATATCTTGATGTGTATAATTGATGGGTAAATGAAATGAGTAATGTCAAAGGGAAGAATGGGAATATGTATTAGAACATACATGTACTATACATGAAGCAGTGTAATGTTATTTCAAAGTGGACTTAGATTAAAATATATATTTACATATAATTATACACATATATACATATACATATGTAACATATATATGTATAATATATATGTTGTAAATTCTAGGGACACCACTAAATATGCTTTCAAAGACACACAAATTATATGCTAAAATAAGAGATTGAATAAAATCAGATAAATAATCAATGAAAATGGGAAAGGCAGGAAGGGGGGAAATAACCAAATGCAATGAATTCAAAACAGTTACAGAAATAGTAGTTATTGATCCCTATAATCACTACAAATGTAAAAAGTTTAAATGGACAAATGAAAACACAGAAATTGGCAGAGGGGATAAAAACCAAGACCAGTGTTAAAGATAGTGTCACAATCTCTGCTCTTCCCTCTTGTTCACTTTAGCAATTGGAAGAACACGTGCTCTAACCTTTCTGGTGTTCTTCCCCAAAATCATTCACACATTCAAAGTCCTTCCTCTAACAGAATGACAGGCTGTGAACACGGTGTTGTCATTTGGCCTGGGCAACTTGTCCCCAACTCACTGAGCCGATGCCATCTGTAAATGTGATACATATCCTCTGTGCTATTCAACCAATGTAATAAAAATGTTGGATTTTGATATCCCCAAAGATTGCTTCTTCTCAACATTTTTTGTGAATGCCCATTCTATATTGCAAATCGACCAAACTGTACTGTAATCTAGTTCACTATAGAATTCTATATTCAGTATGGATTATAACTTAGTCCATATTGTTTCTTCTTGCCTACAAGAAAGCTGACCGGATTATGCCTACTGCTCCTGCTCACCTCCTGACTACCATTCTAGCAGTCAGGACGTGCTCTGAAAGGGACATAAATTGGCTTCCATTACATAGTGCTGCCTCAAGAATATTACTCTTTTTTTCTAGGACCTCAAAAACAATTATTTTAATCCATTCTAGATTTTTTGGTTAAATTATTAACAAACCCCTTGGCTATGGTATTTGTGATTTTATCTTCCTGTTGTGAATATTATAACACATTATCCAGGATCCTCAAAGAAATGAGAACTAAAGCTCAATAATGACATCTGTACCTTTTCTATAAGAACTGGGATAGTATTCCCCAGCCATGAAATAAACTTAGATAAATTAGGAAAACCCGGACACCTGGGTGGCTCAGTTGGTTAAGCATCTCTTCAGCTCAGGTCATGATCTCAGGGTCCTGGGATCAAGCCCCACATCAGGCTCCCTGCTCATCAGGGAGTCTGCTTCTCCCTCTGACTCTGCCCCAACCATGCTCATACTCTCTCTCTCTTAAATAAATAAATAAATAAATAAATAAATAAATAAATAAACAAAATCTTTTTAAAAAAAACTAAGAAAACCCTTCCAAGGTAATCATCTTTTGCTTCACAAATTCAATCACATTTATTTGTTCAACCAGTATTTATTCAGTGCATATTAAGTGCCAGATATTGGGCTAGAAGAAAAAGTAAATGACGTGTGAGGGTTTATTTCATTCTCTCTGCCAACTGTTAACAACCTGCAGTCTTACTTTTCTCTTATTGCTTTTCAACAAGTAGTTTTTAAATTTCCCCAATTAACACAGAAACTCAATAATTTAGATAAGTAGGTAGATAGATATCCATTCTTTAACTCTGAAAGATATATTTAATAAGCAATGACAAAATTTTGCTGATTTATTTGAAAATAGTCTGTTTTGCCTTAAAGGTAAGGAAACAAACAGAATAGTCTAAAGAATACATAAGTAGAAGTTTTTGAGATATGGGTAAAGCTCATAGGAAGCTAAGCAAGTATAATGAGTTAGCAAGTTCCTTGACATAATTCATAAGAAATAACAAATATGATTAGTAAGTAAACTGTAAGACATGCCAAAGATAGTTAGAATCAATAGAAAATAAGAACTAATAATTAAGACTTTTACTGAAAGATGGAAAAGTATGGAAAGATGAAGTCATTGTGATACCACCTCTAGGCTGCCAGCTCTGTCATCTTTACGTCCAATGCTCTTTTAGAGACATCACAGATGGTTTATTCAGGCCTGACATATACTTCCCCAAGACGCAGATAAAAGCCATAGCATTTCAGTAGCTAATTAGAAAGGCCCAGGTTTGGCCAGGCTGGGCCCTCCTCTCTCCTACAGCCCAAGTATGCATCCTCAGCCCAAGGCACATTCCTTCTATTCCATCTCTTTGAGCACCTTTGCTCAGATGTCAGCTCTACTCTTCCTAACATGACCACTGTGCGAGAGATGGCCCATGTATACTGAAAACCCTATCATGTAACTCAGGTTCTGTAGTGTGCCTACTTGTGTTTTGAGAGTCTTAACATCTATCTCTTTGAACTTTTGGAAATCTTTTTTAAAAATTCTATATGTGAAATACTACTCTAATTCTACATGTGCAACTCACCATGTCTGCCATATTCCTGCTTTCCATATTTATTTACTTTACCAAAAAATTATACATAATGAATTTGCTCCACAGTAGATACTGACATAGATAAAATGATATATTTCTTAATTACTACCCTAACAACTCTACCATTCATTACAAATATCCTGAGTCAATTTGAATTTTGAAGATCTAATAAAAACATATTTAATTAGTATGTTTTGTGATAACAGTGGTATAATTTGAAACAGTGAACTCATAGGCTCTGAAATCTGACATATGTTACAGCGAACATTTATTTAGGTGGGAACAATATTGAAACAGCCATATTTGATGAGATCAGCCACTCCTGTAGAATTTTCTTAAGAACTTAGTGAGATCATCCAGAGATGGAAACATTTCATAACATATTTGAAACACTCAGAAAAGAAAAATAAGGAAGTAATTTTACTTCAAAGCACGAACAACAAAATTATTCATAATAATGTTAAAAGATTATGGAATTCATATGAAATCACTTCTGGAACAGTGGATGATTGAGAAATATTGAACTATGAAGCTCTTAATATTTAATATTATGGAATTTTTTTGTTTATTAGAAAGAAAAAATAATCTACATTTCTCTGAAGAACTGAGAGTGTTGGCTTCATATTTGTTTAGCAAGGGAAAATAATACTTACTTAATACATTTTCATAATTTAAATTAGAAATTGGGCAAATTTTATATTCTCAATTATCTTAATTATAAAAATAAACAACCAATATAGTTACTTAGGGCAGAAAGCCAATTGTCCTGAGAGACTGGTAGAGCTGAAAATAGTTTGTGAACTACAAAGGATTTAATTTTTAGAAACAGTAACTTGGGTTGACTTAAATTTTTATTATTGTTAGATTTTTAAATATCTGAAAAAGTAGGTATTTATTTAGTTAATAATTTACTTTGTAAATAAAAATGTGTGCCTCTTACTGGAGAGATATTTTCTCAACCCATTTAATACGAATGGAAATTTCAAAGGTATATCCAGAGAAGGAATAGTAAAAATTGACCATTCACACATATGGCAACTTTCATAAAATGTGGGCTCTAAATTCCAAGGGAAGGAGTGGAATTTGGGTTTCTACCTCGATCTCTAGAAAAATATGAATGCTGACAACAAAGATTAGCAAAGTTGACAATGGTTTCTTTCCTCCACAATGCTATTCAAAGTTCATTGTTATGTAATGTATTGATTCCGCCATTGGGAAAGCACTTCTTTATAGATCCATGTCACCACGACTTTGGGCCCCTAAATTGGATGTATGGTGTGTTGGGATTAAGCTACTTTTGTGCCCAGCCAGGAAACACTGCATGAGATGACAATGGTAGAATGTAGGATTTTTGAGTGTCCCAATGGGAGTTCGAATGTTTGTTTCATATAGTAGAATAGGCCTTCTCAGCGATAATAGTAGCTCCAGTCAACAGGAGGGACTCTTCATGCCTCGTCACTGAAAATAACAGGCACTATTACTCTGTCAGCATGAATATAATTATATCTCTGTTCTTCTGTCACAATTCATTTTTTGATAAAATATTGAAAAGTATCAGCAGGTTGTGGAAATCAAGGTCCTCGCAAGCCAAGTCAGTTGAAGAACTACAGAATAAAGACTGGACATAATGTCTCATTAAAAATTGAATTTCAAAATTGAAATTTCATGATAGGGCAAAAATAGAGTAGCGAAAGATTTCACCATGTTGCAAAACAATTGCATGATTTAGTATTAGGTGCATTACATGGACATGTTATATGTTAATGATTGTGTAAGAAATTCTCCCAGTCCAAATACTATCTGCACACAAATGCTCTCTCAATGCCATTTTCAAAGACATTAATAAGTAAGTTCGGATGCATGAATCCTATGCGGGGTACAGTGTCTCTGGTTAGCAAACTGCTGATTCTGTTAATGTAACGTTGGGTTGCATAAAAAATGGTGCATCTAATGAAGACTTAAACGCCACGTGAAATGTTGTGGCCGCCTAAGAACATCACTGAGGCCTCCCGCTTGGGGCTTTTATCCTTCATTGCCCGCATAGAGCCATTGATTTCTTCAGGAGATCTATGTACCTAACGGAAACCTTGGATTGAACTGGGCAGCACGTTTGTCAGCAGCATCTGTCTTAATAGGTAAGTCATTCCACTGGCTCACCCCAGAGCCACATTCACAGCGCACCTCGTAATAATTATGATAAAGCCTTAGACTTTATCCCAGAGCACATTAGACAGCGAGGAGATGGCTCAACCGACAATTTGAATCCAAAGGGTCTGTTTTTCCAGCTCGCTGGGAAAAAATAAACTGCCTCTGTCATCATGCTTGTCAGGTAGCTCAGGGTCGAAGCTCCAGTGTCCTTGCTGCCTTAAGATCCATGCTCTCAGAAGTTTCTCGTTTGGAAGGCTGCACCAGGAACCACCAGCCTCCTGCCGGATGTCCTTTTCTTTTCAGTTCTCTGAGAAAATTCACTTGTGCTTTAGGCTTTCTTTAGAGATATGATCTAGCAAATTCTCTTTCTCTCTGTCTCTGTCTCTCTTTCTCTGTTCTGTGTGTATATATACATGTATATTTATAATGTGTGTGTATAAAATACAAATGCATATATTAAAAACACTTCCCATTTCCTCACATTACCTTTTTGGGAGATCTATAAGCAAGACAAGTGGCTGTTGTGCGATATGGAAGCAAAAAATACATTAGAGGGGTGCCTGGCTGGCTTAGTCAGTGGAGTGTTTGACTCTTGGTTTTGGCTGAGGTCATGAGCTCAGGGTGGTGAGATCAAGCCACGTGTCAGGCTCCACACTCGGTGGCAAGTCTGCTTGAGAGTTTCTCCCTCTCCCTCTGCCCCTCTCTCATTTGCTCTCTTTTTCAATAAATAAATAAATCTTAGAAAATACCTTATATATTTCACGTGTGATACCAAATAAAGTTCTACAAATATCTGGGGAACTCTATCTAGAGAAAAATCATAAAATTTGCAGTCTTTCAAAGGTCATGTAAGAGTTAAGCCACAACAGAACACATGTGCACCAGCATTGGAAGCAGCACCCTTTCTAGGTCTCTGCATCAGTCATAGGCTCTGTGAAGAAATGTTAGTGTGAATATGTTTCCATAAGAGGCTACACATGTCTGGATTGAATTTTTTTTGTAAAAGAATCCACGAGGCTCTCATTTCTCAGAAATACACAGCCTTAAAGACTGGGGAAGGGAGAAGGTGGTGAAGTATTCTATACGGGAAATCAATCAGGTCAGAGTTCTAGAGCAGAAGGAAATTTATGTGGAGAAGGAAAAGATAACATTCTGAGGGGAGATATATATTGTTTCACATAAAAATCACTGATCCACCACACTCCCTTGTTTACAGATAACAGCTAAATTAACAACCAATAAAGAACTTCCCTACAACGAAAGTACCAAATGTATATGTTGACTTTGATTTTAGTGCCAAATATTGTTTTCCTCTGTGGCCAAAGGTAATATAACTTACAAAGGACAGCAGCAAGGATCATGTCAAGATTTTTTATTTCAAATGCTAGATCTTGCTTGCCCCATACTCTTTCACATCTGAGTCTCTAATAAATACAAAAAAAAATTACACCTGTGTTCCAAAGAAATATATTCGTATGCCCTCACTTACTAAAAACAATTTAAAAGACAGATATACAATTGTAGGTTGAAACAGATTAAACTGACTTTCAAATTGCCTTTGTCTACTCTCTTTCTCTAGGCAATGCCGTGTGGAAGGGAATCACTGCTCTTTATTCATTTCCTTTGTGGCTATCTCCAGTATAGATCTGCCTTTCTGTAGCCATCCAGAATCCCTGTGTAAGTTGTGTCCATCATTGGTTTTGTATTAGGTTAGGCAATATACAAGCTGTGTTTCGAAAATTATCTTCTTAAAGCAAAATATGGTAGAAGAAAACATTTGGCCAGTTTTAGCTATTTACTGCAATTACATTTAAAAGAGACAAGACTAGGGCGCCTGGATGACTCAGTCAGTTGAGGGTCCAACTCTTGGTTTCAGCTTAGGTCATGATGTCATGGGTCTTGAGGTCAAGCCCTGTGACCCACTCCATGCTCAGAGGGGAGTCTGCTTGAAAGATTCTCTCTCCCCCTGCCCCTCCCCGCTCAAATAAATAAATAAATAAACAGAAAGATTAATTTCGGTATTTCAACAAAATATGAAGTAAAGAAAAAAATAAGAATTTCTCTGTTTTACCAGAATTGCCATGAGTAGGAACCCCATAGATTTATGTTGTAAGATTAGATTTATGCAGAATAATTTTAGCCCTACTTCTGCCTTTTAGAGACATCACCTACTATTGGATAATATGAAGGATTAAAGCAGACAAAATGGAATATTTAGCAATAACTTCTGAACAAGTTCTTCAGTTGAACTATTATAATATGTAGCCTAAGAAAGGTGAATTATGCTATGACTTAGCATGTTTAGAAACTTAAATATAAGAGAATTTCTTCTCCAATTATACACATTCTTTGTTTCAAAAATCCACACATTTCCTGAATTTAGGACATTCGACCCCTAAACCTCTTACTCTTTATTTTTAACATGCAATTAATAAGTACCCACATGTATTCTGACACTATCATTTATTTTTACTTTATAAGCTTTCCTTGTTCAATGTGATTCCAAAAGCCGCAAATAATAGTTTTCTATTTTGCCTGCCACCCTATGACCATATTGAATCCGTCAAGAATTGTCAATAGGAATAAATATTATTTTTGTATATGAATTGTCCAGAACATTTTTGAACGTCAAAACATTTTCTATGTTTCCTTTTACATGATATTTTATTTATGTGAATGCTATGTGACAGACAGAAACATGCCAACCTGCAGATCAGCCCGTGGTAAATTGATAGATAGAATATTCATAAGCACCAGAAAATGTCTGACTTAAAAGTTACCATTGAGTTTTAAAATACAAAGCAAACACACTCAATGTGTGATGGGCAGCATAACTACTAAAAAGTCATCATTCATTTGTCCATAACTTACATTCAATAAAGTTAGCCCAGAAGCATTCCTGTAATTGGTTTCCCAAAAGTGGAGTCAATTTTATGAGCTTAAGAGCTCTTAATGTTATTTATTTTTATTTCAATTGATTAAATTGTATTAAGACCTGTCCTGTTAACTTCCAAGTCTTTTCAAGTACAGCTTAGCTTGCTTCCTCTCCATTATCAACCCATCTCTTGCCCCTAGGTTAAAACCTTGCTGTAGTCATACCCATCTCTTTACTATTTCCTAAATAGATCGCTTTTGTCTCCATTCCTGTACTAAAGTCTATGAATATCTCATGCTATGAATTATTTTCCGTCTTCTCTTGGACAATTCACGTCATGTCTGCCCTTGATACATCGCTCTCAGCTCCAAGAGTTCTTCCGCGGGCCCTGGGTGCGTAATTTAAGCTTCTCCATGCTTCCCTCCTCCTCCCCCACCCCACTCTGGTTATTACTCTGTTATCTACAAAGTATGTTGAAGAGAATTGATGAGATTTAGGAACCTAATCTCTAGTGTTTGCGCCTTTATCCTGGGATGCTGGGCATGGACTTTGGTATCTCTCGAATTCTGTTGTCTCATCTAGAAAGTAAATATGTTGAACAGGATCCCCTGGAAGGCTCTGGCCGGGGTGCCCCAAGCAGTCCCGGGCTTCTCCAAAACAGGACCGTTATGTTCTGTTTTTTGTTTTTGTTGTTGTGCCCGCTATGCCTCGGACATGTAATCAACACAATCTTAATGAAATGAAATCTTGCGGAATAAATTGATTGCCCCAAGAGTCTTCCTGGGAATGACCCAATCCAGCAAAACCAGCATTGAGCGCGTTTGTGTACTGACTTTCCCATAGTCCTGGAAATGCCGTGGCCCCTTTGGATTCTGAAACCTGCGAGGTATATCAGGAGCCCAAGTCCCATCCACAGCTGGAGAGCTCGGTGGTGGAATGTGAGCCTAGAACTCTGTTTCCATCACCAGTGCGGTGTCAGCCCCAAGATCCTGACGCCGCAACTCCGTCCACGCTATCTAAAAACAAAACACAACAAAAACTTGAGTATCTTTCAAAAAAGATGAAAAACTAGAGCTTGAAATATGAACGAAACGGTTCCAGCCTATCATTCCATGCTACCTAGACTCACCAGTAAAGAAAATAAAGGAATCAAGAAGGAAAAATATTTTTTTAAAAATGAATTCCTCTTCAATTCTAGGTTTTATTCTTATAAATTATTTTTTGTAACCACACCAAAGGGTGAGGTGGCGAAAGTCAACACGATTCCGGTAAACATTACTTAATGTCCAAATGGAAACTCCAGGCAAAGCTTACAAAATCAAATATGGTCTGTAATTTTCCTGCCTCCCACTCTGTCACCCTCTGGCTTATTGAATTTTTTCCCCCGTCTGGAAGAATCCAAAAGAGCCCCGCCGCGTTGGTCAAATGCTATGTGGATAAGAAGTTCTTCGTGGCGTGAGTGAGTTGCATTATTTCTCAGTGATCTTCCATTCAGCATGCCTCATGCTTGCAGGACAGTTGAAGATGGATGGGAATGTCAGGCTACAGTAAGTTACACATTAATCCACGCTCCCACTGCAGTGACAGTTAACTTTCCTTGATGGGCGACGTGAAGGAGCAGTGATGTAAGTGTGTATGCTGTCCAGCTTCCCCGTTTTGTATATTGCTTACTAACTCCTCTTGAAATGATGAGACAAAGCTTACTAAAAATCCATTTCAGAGTCAGACAGGCTGTATTCCATGGGCAGTTACTGTTATTTCACTCAGTGACATTTCCTTAGGCTTCAGATATATTTTAATTCTACTAAATATTCAGATAGACTCATTTGTCATTTACCTAGATGGGATTTTTTTTTCCCCAATGAATTCAATGTGACTCAGTCTATAAGTCACCTAAAAACCTTAAAGGCAAATGGACTTATTTTGTGTTATTGCTTATTACATAATCTATTTGCTCTGCTCTGTCTTTAATTGTATTTATAGGAATTCTAATGTGAAGTTAAATGCCATGGTTTTCAGTGAATCATATACTATATAGATCATTTTACTGTAGCAATATCGATTTAGTTTAATTTTTCCCTTGTGTTCAAACTCTTACTTTCCTGACTGTTTCTGCACTTAAATAAATAAATGCATTTATTTAAAAATCAAATACTGAAGACTATTGCCTAAAGCAGAGACCAATTTGCAAATTTACAACCATGATGACACTCATTTCTAGATAAAAGTCCAGCTATGGATATTTAGCATATTATTAGTAAAAATGGAGCATGTCTATGCTAAAACTTGCAAAAATATCAGAAAAAATATTGACAAAACAGAGCTATTTATTTTAACCAGCAATTAGTTTTGGAACTAGGCCTGCACACTGAAAGTAATTGACTGACTTCTAAAGCTATTTTTTAAACGCTTTCAGGCATTAGCTCCTTTTGCATTTTTGACATAGAAATGCGGCTTTAAGTATAGGTTGGTTTAAGCCACATAAACCAATCACTGTGACCAGAAGGGTGGAATCATGGGACCGGTCTGTCCTGGGTTATATAATCCCTTCTAGTGTTGGAAGTCCTGATCAGTCATGCCTAAATAAGCAGACAAGGTGTGGTTATTATGAGATGGGGGACATCACACCTGTACTAGGTGGAATGGAGGCCCCCCAGAATAAATGTCCACACCTCAGAATCTGTGACCGTGACCTTCTGTGGACAAGGGTGTCTTTGCAGATGTGTTTAAAGATTACAAGATGAGATCATCCTCTATTTTCTGGGTGGACCCTAAATTCAATGTCAAGTGTCCTGATAACAGAAGAAGACATGCACAGAGAAGACCATCTGGAAACCAAGCAGAGACTGGAGCGATGCCAGCGTGTGCTGGGAATTGCCTAGAGCCACTGGAAGCTGGAGGAGGCAAGGAAGGATTCTCCAGTAGATATTTAGAGGGAACAGAGCCCTGCCGACACCTCGATTTTGGACTTTTGGCTCCCAGAACTGTGAAAGAATATGTTTCTGTTGCTACAGGCCACCAAGTTTGTGGTAATTTGTGAAGCAGCCTGCGTCCAACACAATATCCAAATAAAGATTAAACAGATAGGAACTTGAAAATCATGTTGCCTAAGTCTTCCTTGAAATCCCTTTGGGATTCTGAACAAAACTGCTTTTAACTTACACTGTATTTGGGAAGGATGGACAGCTCCCAAGTGTTAACTCAGAAATGTAGAGTTTATCTCCATTCATGCAGTTGTGAGTTCGTGTCCCTAAAGAAAATTTTATAATTTTCATGACGTACATCCTATCTCTTGATTGTTAAATGTTATCAAATACTTTTGTTCATTTCCATGTGTAACCAATCTTGGTGGTTTTAAATGTATTATTTTGGTATCATTATTTGTTTCCTCTTTAGTTTTAGTATTATTTAAGTCTCCCTGTACATCTTACTTCTACACACATTAAGATATAAAGGAATAAAAAAAGAAAATAACAAATATTATGTTATCAGCACCCAGAATCCACCATCACTGGAACTTGTTTCCTTACTCTCAAAATCTTTATATATCTGCTTCTCCATTTCTTCTGAACACAGAGAATCAAGCATCCTATGTTCTGGCAGTATCTTTGGCCTTGTTTTCTTTTTGATTCCATTTTCTACTTCCCTCCCTGGATCCCTCCACATCAGCTTAGGATATAAAATTCAGATTTTCAGTTCTGCAAAACATATGAATATATGGTCTTCTATATTCCTGGTTTACTACACACGGGCAGAAATGTCCTATAATTCTATACCCTCCCAACTCCCATATTATTGCTTTTGAAATTTTACTTTCAATTCATACTTAAAAGGTAAGTTGTTGTAGCTGTGTAAATCATAATTATTCTTACTTATGGCAGTATTTCTCAATGGGATCATTACATCCATTTGGGATAGGGCACTACTTTGTTGTTCAAGTGTCCCATGCATCACAGATATTAAATATTATCATTCGGACAACCAACAAAGCTCTCACACATTTGCAAATGCCTCCAAGAAGAATGGCACTGTTCCAGCTGAAATTCTTGACATGACTTAAAATGTATTTAGATCAACCAATATGGTTTACTGATACTGTTGATTTCTGTTCCTTTGACATTTTTGCATCTAGATCAATTTTCTTTTTTGCAAACTAAGATAATAATTTTCCAAGCCAGAGTGTGTAATGGTAAATTCCCCAAGTCTTTGCTTTTCATCAATATCTTAATGCCACCTTCCCCCTCTTTGATAAGCATCAGAGTTGACCTTGAAGGTTTATTTTCTGGCAGCGGTTTGAATGCTTTGCTTCACTATTCATAAATCTTTTATTGCCAATGAGAAATCAGATACCAACTGATTCTTGATTCTTTGTAATTCATCACCCTCTTCCTTCCAATATTTTCTTAGATTTTTTCCATTATTGTTCCCGGCAGCTTAAAGTTCTACTGCTACGTGTATATGTATGGATTTATTTTTGTTTATTTTGCAAAACATTTAGTGGGAGTTTTCAATCTAAAAAACTATATTGCTCTTTTCTTTTTTTATGAATACCTCTTGGACATGATTCTTCTATAGACTCCTGGAATACCTACTGGACAAATGTTGAATCTTCTGGTTCTGTCGTTTACAGTTGAACTTTGCTTTTATAGTTTTATTTTGTGTTGTAATCTGGAAATTATTATTTGTTCAATATACTATTCAATAATACATATTTGTTGTACCCAGTCTTCTAGATGAGCCATTAAATTTTTTTCATATCAAAATTACCATTTTCTTACTAAAATTTCTCTTTATTTCCTTACTTTTCCCACTTGTTTTTGAATCATCTGCATGTCCTTCAAATAACATGCGTTATTTGCTTGCTCTCTTAATCTCATTGTTAATATAAAAACATTCTTTTAAACTCCTTTTTATTTTGCTCTATGACTTATTTTTCCTTAGGGAGTATTTTCTCCTTTCTTATTTGTCTCCATTAATACTGATCATCCTCCCTAGTATCTTAGTAATCCACAACAATCTTGTAGTTGCTTTGGCCTCAAAATTACTGGGCCCATCTGTAGAAATGACTCTTCTTTGGTGCAAATACATATTGCATTATATATTTCATACATCTCAGTGTACTTTCTAGTATTTTTCTTTTTCCTTCTTTGACCCATTTGTTACTTAGGAGTGTATTGTTTAATTTCCATATACATGTGAATTTGTCAAATTTCTTCCTCTTATTGATTTCTAATTGTATTCCACTGTAGTTGGAGAACATACTTTGTATGATTTCAATGTTTTTAAATGTATTAAGGTCAAAATATTATGTGTCAAAGAAAAAAATTAAAGTTGTTTTTGTTATCGGTTTAGAAAGTGATTAAACAGAGTCCACTGAAGGGCCATTTTTTTTTTCTTATGGGACCCCTGATTTGGGTCTATACAGGTTGTTCAAGAAGATAATGATACATTGGACATGTTGTAGAGTCAAGTTGACATCCAAATGTGTATTTGATTTTACTATTTGTTCCTTTCCATACCAAACTGCTTTCAGTCTACTTATGAGAATCAACTTCGATTAGGAGTGAAATAAGAAAATTTTAAATACTTAATTTGTGCATTAAATTTGAATTATTTTAATTAATTTAAATGCCTTGCAGAATATCAATGATATTTATAGGATTAGTGACACATTTTATAATATTTTATTAGGCTTAGCTATGGCATGTATAAATCAAAAGAAATTGTTCCTTTTTTTTTTTTTTTTGTCTTCCCCAATTTGTTATTATTGCTATTAGAGCTAAAAGTCAGTTTTCTCAAGTGATGTAAAGGCTTGAAATGTGAAGAAGACTATGTTGAAAATATTGGAGATATTTTCCAACACTTCATTCCAATAAGCATAAATAAGAAAACATAGTGAATGATTTTTGCAAATGCACACATGTAAGATGTGAGATTCATAACAAAAGCAGTGGGGCTTATTCAAAGACAGAAATAAATGAACTCTCTCAGGTCTATAACTTCCAGAAGAAATCACTTACTTAACATTTCTGGATCTTCTACTCATGGTGAGAAGCAATATCTATATTCACTACTGTACCCAGACCTGCACAGATACACATGTATTAGGAAATGTATTACTTTAGACACTCCCTGGTACTGTTTTAAAAATTGATGATTGGCTATTTATTCCTTTGGAAGTAGAGGTGAAGTTCATGTATCTCTATATACCCAGTTCAATAGGAAAGGTTATTATTAGTAAATATAAATGTTCATTAATTTTTATGTCAGTGCTGATTCTGATAATATTATAATTAAAGGATTTGTACTCAGCTTGAATGTAAAACTATTTCTATAATTGATAATTGATAATTGTTATTTAATTGCATATGTCTAAATGCAGACTTTGCAGTCAATATTTTTCTCATGTTATGAAAATGTTCATAAATAATAGAAATGATAATATTCCACAAACATTTGGTTATTTTAGAAAAAAGTGTATTTACTATTGTATTCACTGAGGAATTTACACTATTTGAACTTTATTTGAAAATATGTAATTTTTTCTAATGTTACTTATATTTTATACATAAGAAATTTTAGGCATAAGAAATTCAACACTACAAAAAAGCAAAAATTATTGCTATAGTGGGTTGAAAATTGTCCCCCCGAAATTCATGCCCACCTGGATCATTGGATTGTGACCTTATGTGGAAAAAGAGTTTTTGCAGATGTAATTAGTTATGGATCTTGAAATGAAATCATTCTGGATTTAGAACAGGCCATAAATCTAAAGACTAGTGTCCTTATAAGAAGAGGTGAGGAACAAAGGGACATGGCAAAGGAGATGGGAGGGTGAAGGCAGAGGTGGAGTGGTTATCTACAAACCAAGGGACGCCAAGCATTGACTGTCACCACCAGAAGGTAGGAGAGAGGCATGGGGTATTTTCTCCCTGAGAAATACCAGAAAGAACCAGCCTTACCAACACCTCAATTTCAGACATCTGATCTCCTGATGAGAGATGAGAGAATAATTTTATGTGATTCTAAGCCACCCACTCTATGGTAATTTGTTATGGCAGCCATAGAAAATTGATCCAATTGCATGTGCTCTGAATTTTATAGCTATTTTAAATTGCCTATTTAACAATTCTATTTTCTTCATTAGTGCAATCCTATCTGACTGCTTCATTGCCATTTTTTTAAGAATAGAATCTAAGTAGTATTTTGAATTATAATTGATCTTATTGACAATGTATTGTTCATTTATAAATTTAGCCTATTATTATTCCTGTACTACTGTTAATTGATATCAAGAACATTGTCAATTAAGCAAAAATTGAAGGTCAATGCTGTCCTTAAACTATTATAGCTTGAATGATAAGTGTTTTTATTTTTCAACTTCACATAGGCAAAAAGACAGATAACATCACCTATTAATATAATCACTAATGACAGAAGGCAGTCCTCTCTATTTCAATAGTTCAGTTTAATGATATACATTATAAAACACTCATTAGTTCATCCGTATATTCAACAAGCATTTATTAGTGACTATGTGCCAGACACTGTGGTGAATTTCCAGGATACATGGATGATGAGCACACTCACTATACTCACAGTCTAGTGAAAAAAAAAATGGCAATGCAAGTGATTGAATAAAGGGGATTAAAAGGGTGCCTTAGAAATATGCAAAGAGATACCTAAGTTGGTTTCAGGAGATCAAGAAGGCTTCATGGAAGAAATAATTTATAATTTGGGACCTATGATGGTTCATTTGATGTGTCAATTTGACTGGTGTGTGGGGTGCCCAGATACTTGATCAAACACTAGTCTGGATGCATCTTTGAAGGTGTTTCTGGATGAGATTACCATTTGAATCCATAGACTGAGTAAAGCAGATTGCCTTCCCTGATGTGGGTGGGCTCCATCCAATCCACTGAAAGCCTGAATAAGTGAAAAGGCTGACCTTCCCTTGAGTAACAGAGGACTCTTCTTGCCTGACTGCCTTAGCCAGGACATTGTTTTTTTCCTGCCTTTGGGCTTAAACTGAAATAGTGACTTTTCTTGGGTCTTGAGTCTGCTGGCATTCAGACATACCACTGGCTTTTCTGGTTCTTAGACCTTTGGACTTGGACAAGAGGTACGCTATACTGTCTGGTCTCCTGCTCTCCAGCTTGCTGACTGCAGATCTTGGGACCTCTTAGACTCCATAATCACATGAGCCAATTCCTTATAATAACTTTCCTTATTTAAAAAACAAAACAAAAACAGAATCTGTCATTTCTCTGGAAAATTCTGACTAACACAGAACCTAAAGCATTAGTAGATATTGGGTGAGCAGAGAAGAGGGGAGTGAGTAATGGAAAGATGTTTCTGGCCAAGACAAACCATGATTGCATTCAGAGGCAAGAGGGAGCATGGTGTTAGCAGATCTGAAGCCCACATAAATAAGAGGACTGAGTGCAAGTATTGTGATAAATGCAAAAGATGAGAAGGGAGAGGATTGCAGAGATCATGGAGAACTTTGAAAGACATTTTAAAGAGTTTGGCCTTAATCCTAAAGGCAAATGAGAATCTATGGAAACTTGTGAGCAGAAGCACAACATGCTTGGCTTTGGGCTTTAGAAAGTTCCCTGAAAGTGATGGAGACAGGAAAGGGCAGGGGTAGAGGAGCAGAAACACAGTTCAGAGACTGTCACTGTAAATCTGGCAAAGAGCATGGAGGCCTGTGTTACAGAAATGGCACTCAAGACAGAAATAAGCGAATGGATGAACAGTTACAGAGAGGAAAAAATGAACTGGATCAGCAATTGATTGAGTGGGAAAGGGAGTGATGACTGGAGAGGCAAGACACAAGCTAAGGTCTGGGTCCTTGGCACAGACAACTGAGTGACAGGGAGAATTCAGGAGAAAGACCAGGTTCAGTAGCAAATAGAGCAAGTTCTTTGTGAAGATGTTGACTTTGACATGCCTGTCCCTAAATATTAAGGGACAAATATCCAGTAGACCATTATTTATAATCATTTGAATTCCAGAAAACTTGAAATAAAAGCTTGGCGTTTAATGAACCAACACATTTTTGCCCCTCTGCTATGCAGCAAATCATTGTATTCATTTTCTAGTGTTTTTGGAACAAAGCATCACAAGTCAAGTGGTTCAATTGTACATCTTAACGCAAAATGTGTAATTTTCTGACGAGCGCCCACATGCATTAGGGATGAGAACTGATTCACATTACCTCATTACATGAGTCTGGAAGGTGTAGCTCTTGACATGGAAACTGTGGTGAAACCAAAAACCAGGAATTTTAAATAAGAATACCCTACCTTATGACTGTCATGTTACTATTCTGGTGCTATCTATTTCAAACATAATTCTTTCTAGGCATTTTTTAAAAAGATTTTATTTATTTATTTAGAGGTGGGGGAGGGGCAGAGGGAGAGGGAGTAGAGCATCTCAAGCAGACTCCGAGCTGAGTGTGGAGCCCAACACAGGGCTCCATTTCAGGAGCGTGAGATCATGACTTGTGCCGAAATCAAGTCGCTTAACCAACTAAGCCACCCAGGTGCCCCTCAAAGCCATTTTTAAAAGATGAGATCATATAAAGAAGGTGTGTAAAATTACAAAAGAAATAGACCTAAGACAAGTCCTGAATAAGACTAGATTCATCAGACTCTCAGAAAAGAGGAAGAGCAAACAAGACTGCAAAGCCTGAGGAGTTAGATGAGAGTGTGGCCTCCCAGAACCCAGAGAAAGAATATGGGTCAAAAAGGAGAAGCTGGTCCACAAATACTGCTGATAATGTGAGCCAGATGAGAGCTGAGAAGTATCCATTTGATTTGGTGACCAAAGGGCCATTGTAAACCTCCTGATGACTGTCCATAGAGTGGTAGAGGCTATACAGCATGGATTCAGGAGTCAGGAGGTGGTGATAAAAACAGACAGTTGGGCAGAGAAGGAACTAGATGTGCTAGAGAATCCTTCTCCTTCTCACCAAGTGAAATGTCCACCTCGTAACAAAGAAGTAGTCATTAGGAATGTCCGTGGGGATATAATGGGGATCTGAGATGACATCCTGTAATGTACTTAAACTCTCCTTTTACCATGAAATAAATAAACAAAATTCAGCTATTTTCCAAATTGAGTAGATGCTAAAGATGTTTCTTGTATTTTCTAACCCCCTAATGTAATACACAATGCAAAGATCTTAGAATATCTGTCGCTATTTACCTTTCCCATCATATGTGTTCATGTTGTGACATTCTAAGCTAATCGATTTATTTAATCGTTTGGACAAATTGGTATATTTAACACTATTTGCTTTTAATTCCATCTTAAATTCATTTGAATCAAATTCTTTCTATCTGCAATAAGCTTCTTAGAATTCTCATTGCCAAGGACAATCTTTCCAGGTAGTTTTGTTTTGGTGGAGGCAGTTGTCACAGTGGTTAAGTAGAGAGTCTCCGGAGCTAGAGTGCCTTCAAATCCCATCCTGACTTATACTAATCATGTGGCCTTGGACAAATTAGTGAGCCCTTTTTGCTCTGGATCCTCATTTAAAAAACACCCTAATTAAAGTAGCTACCCCATAGGATCACCATAAAGGGCTGTGATATATATATTTCATATATTTTTTCACTTGATATATATATTCAAATGTTATTTATGATCATGATTATGATTATTTGGAAATAATTGTTCCACTATCATTCTTGAAGTATATTTTTTTAGCTATAAAAATCTAGGTTAATCATTATTTCCTTTTAGCATATTAAAGATATCATTCCACATGCCTCTGTTGTCCATGTCAAAGTGCAATGACTTTGGAGATAATCTTTTTTTCCCCTCTATATAGCTGTACGTTATTTTCTTTCTTTGATCATAGCTTTATAGGTTTTGCTAAAAGTGTATCTAGGCTTGTTTTGATATTTATTTATCTTGGGATTCATCAAATTTCTTGAATCTGCAGCCCACTGTTTTTAATCAGTAAGGGAAATGCTCAGCCTCCCCCCCCCCCCCAATATTACCTCTTCTATTCTTTTCCTGTATTTCTGGCACTCAAGTTAAACATTTCCTGGACATTCTTTCTTTATTGCTCTTGTCTTTTAGTATTTCATAAACTCTATCTTTATTTCTTTCTGGGATACCTTTCATACAATGTCTTTTGACCTGGCTTCTAGTTTACTAATTCTCTCTTTAGTGGTGTCTATTCTGATTTTAAAATTAATGATCGAATTTTCCTTTAATTTAAATTATTTAAGTTGTTTAAAATTATGTTTTAAATAAATTATTTTTAATTACTTGATGATTTATTTGGCTTTTTTTTCCAACCAAGAAGTAAACCACTTCTGTTTGTTTTCCTTTTCTAATAATTTATTTTTCCCTGAAAAGTTTTAAAACTTAGACTTTTTATCATTATACAGGATACACATATTTTATAATCTTTGTGTCATATTTCCATAAGACACGTATTTCTAAATATAAAGTATTTACAGATCTGATTTTGTTTTACTGGTTCATACTCATGCGAATGTTATTTCTTTGGCTTCTTAGTTGTTTAAAATATATATGCATATATATTGTCCTTGGATCACTATTTGTGTTAATCTTTAAAACTGGGCAAAGCGGTGGGGCGGGGGAGGTGTCCAGTCAGCCTCAAGACAACATTCCCCTCACCCTGCTCTTTCAGCATTTTAGTCTTACCTAGTAATGCGCCTTTGCATTCCTAGATTAATGTCAGGATGTTTTTCAAAGGACTGACCACCATGGATGGGCAGCAAGCTTTTACCACTGTCTCCCATAACTCATGAAACATTGAAAAGTGATGGTCAAGTTCATCAAGGTATGGCAAATGCATTAGGACAAAAGCAACAGCAGAGCTCTTCCTGTCCCTTTAAATTTCAGATGACTCCCATCAATATTATCCTCTCTTCATGCTCTTAAGATTTATCTTACATGTTATCTAGCATCTCTAATTGTGTTCTGAAAGATGATTGCACTAAACAACCTAACCTAACATATTTATGGGAACAAATGGGCTTTTATGGATTTTTTTTCAAGTAGCCTATAGTTTCCTTTACTTTTTACTATAAATATGTTCCTTTTTTTTATCAGATATTTGCTTTGGTTTTATTTATTTTATTAAATTCTGATCTCCAGGTGAGCAGAGACCATACCTTTTTAATCTTTGTCACCTGTTTCACGAGAATCATCCCTCCAACATAAAAGAAACTCAAACTTCTATTTAATTGAAGTGTGTACATCTGAATGTGTTACTACATTCAAAAGCTTATTATACCAATGTTACTATCATCAGTCAAATATTTTCGTTTGGATTTTCACTTTTACAATACAATTGAAAGACTATAGCGCATTCTTTTTAATCTCATCAAAAACACTTTACATTCATTCTCTGAAAGTAAATTTTATATGTTGGAAACACTTGAAAATAATTTGAAACTTATTTTGGTGATGACAGAAGTGATCAGATTGCTAAATAAATAAACTTTAATTAAAAAATAGACGTGACTACGGAGTAATAATAAGAACTTTTTAAGTCATGATTCCTAAATTAACTTAGACTGAAATTCCAAGTCCCATAATCTCATGATAATACTCATTTCGCAAAATAAATTTGGGTAGATTTTCTTAAATCTCTCTTTACAGTAAAGTTGCATTTTTGCAGATTGATGCATTCAAGTAAATGTTTCTATCTTTTCATTTCATTTTACCCAATGTCTAGATAAATGAGTATTCAGAAACATCTGCTTCAAAGTCATGGAAACTTGGAATGGTAACACGTGCTTGTAGATCACTTCTGAATGAATGTGTATGTCCAACACTTTAGCATGTTAACATTTTCTGCCTTCCATATTGCATACATGGAAGACACAGTTCTGTCATTTTGAGATTTTTTTTCTTGTATTGCAGTTCAGGTGATCATATGGCACATTGATTATGTGAGTTACTGGTCTTACCTGACAGTTTATATTTTTCATTGCTATAGTCACATTTTAATATATTCACAATATTTTAATTTGTAAAGATTATTCAAGCATTTGATATTTAACTTAAAGAGGTTGATATACATTTGCGTTTGAGAGTATGTGGTGTGTGGGTATGATGTGTCCAGGTGCGTAGGGGAAAAATTGTACATTATTTAGTGGATGGGCTGCTAACTGTATCATTCATTTCATTCTCCATTTTGTGATAGTGAATGCATCTCTGAGGATATTGTACCATAGACATTCTGGAACAAAGTGTGGTATAAGAATCAACATTAACTCATGGTACAGTTAAATTTATGCAGATTACAGTGATAGCTATAATACCCAGTTTATCTAGCTGCAGAGAAAAAAAATTACATTCTTAATTAAATGGATATATTAGTAAATAAAGATTTATTGTCATTGGGGGCGCCTGGGTAGCGCAGTCGTTAAAGCGTCTGTCTTCGGCTCAGGGCGTGATCCCGGCGTACCGGGATCGAGTCCCACATCGGGCTCCTCTGCTATGAGCCTGCTTCTTCCTCTCCCACTCCCCCTGCTGTGTTCCCTCTCTCGCTGGCTGTCTCTCTGTCACATAAATAAATAAAATCTTTAAAAAAAAAAAAAAAGATTTATTGTCATTGACATATACTTTCTACTTTTATTTATTTATATTGAGGTAGAAATGGGAAGGGCAGTATTTAAGAGGAGAAAAAAAAAGAGCCTATTGCTGCACGTGTGGTAGAGCCATCAATATTTTCTGTGCTGGGTATGCCAGAGGACTTCCAGAAATAGCTTCAAATTCTATGATGTCATGTAAAAAATTAAAATCTGTTGTTAAATTGTTTGATAATCCTCATTTTCTCTACTATGCCATGAGCTGGAGAGAATGTGCTCATTTTTCCACTACAATTGAGCTTTATTTTGGTCTCATGACTCTCTCTTTCTTCCTAACCTAACTCCATTTAAAAAAAAAAAAAAAGCATGCTTGAGTGTTTATTTGTCTCTGCAAACCCTATGAATGATAAAGCAGCCGAGGAGCCAGGAAGCACTCAGTGAACTGCTGCTGCCTTCCATTACATCTGGTCCGCTGTGATCTCTAATTGCCTGTCACAGCCCCTGAGCCGTGGAGCTGGCAGGGTTGCCACCTCCTGTTTGGTCAAGTTGTCATTTCCTATTAATCCGAATCCTGTTGTTTTTCCCGTTGCCTCTACTTTCTCACTCTGGACGGAATGAACATCTATTATCTCACTGTGATACGAGTGTGTCAAAATTTTAATTTTGAAGAAAACACAGAATCAAGAGACCTTCTCTCAAAAAGTGAAGAGTCCCTTCCCAGGGCTGCGTGGTCTTGCCTCCGCCATGCTGATTCCAAGGGCTCACGTGTCTTTCCTGCTGATACAACTCAGCTATTTTCATAGCATGGGAGATCATCTGGTGAAAATTTGTAAACTGCAAGCAAGAACAAAATAAAAACATGAAAATGCAGGGGAAGGTCTGAGACCTGTTTAATAATAGGAAGTTTTTGTTTCTTTCACATTTTCTACAAAATATTATGGAAAACATGACTGTGTACCGGAGGGGGCCAAGGACGTCATTTCAAGACTGTGGAGCAAAACCCAGCCAGAGGCCCGTGCGAGAAGAAGTACTTGAACACCCCAGGATCACAGCAAACTCATCAAAACTAAGTAGTCCCCAAAAAGCAAAGAATCCACTAGCAAACAATCATAAGACTCTTGCCGGTGGAAAACCCCAGGAGCCAGGGCTTCTGTATAATCGGGCAGGAACAGGTTACTGACGTTTATTTTACACAACAGTCTGAAATGGAAGTAACCTCAAGAATCATGCCAGTGTTACGGGGTTCCTCATCCTGAGGCAGGGTTCCACCGCACAGCCTGCCACAGCCTATGCCGGGTAAGGCATCCTCCTGGATGAGAAACAGGGAGTCTGGGTGCGGGAAAAGTGACCCCTTTGCCTTGACTTGTCCAGTTAAAAAGCTGTCGACAACCTTCCAAATACCCCCATGTATATGTAACACATTGGGTGGCCAAACCTGAAAGCGTCATTGGAATTAATATATGTGATTCTCTCTTTTCAATGTTAAAGGCTGTGTGTGGGAACAAAATCTGCAGCCCTAATTTCAGCAGGTTCCTTTATGGGTAGGCAACTGGGACCAACAGTGTTACCATATAGTAACACTTGGTTAGCACTTGGTGCCATGTGGTAGCATTTGGCAACACGGTACTGTTACTATTTGTTCCGGAAGCCTTGAAATTGTTCAGAGAAAGACATTCGTGAACTCCAGAACTATACTATACCCAAAGGTTGAAGATTTACTCTTGATTCTAATTTCGGTCTTAAACCATACCCAACCCATTTGTTCCATATATTTCTCAGGTTCGGTAAAATGATAATATAAAGATCAACCAGCATAACAGATAGATGTAATAAAGCTCTACTTTGAACCAATTCTAAAGGAGAAATTAAAGCTCCCCAAATTAATTTCTATGGCCCTTAGACATTAAATTCCAAAGAAAGTTTAAAGTCCCAACTCTAAAGTCCAAAGAAAACAGATGCCAAACATCATATGTCCTAAATTTCTTGTGTCACTCAATCTCCATCAGAAACGTCTAGCTAGGGGCGCCTGGGGGGCTCAGTTGTTTAAGTGTCTGCCTTCGGCTCAGGTCATGATCCCAGGGTCCTGGGATCGAGCCCTTTGTTGGGCTCCCTGCTCAGCGGGGAAACTGCTTCTCCCTCTCTCTACCTGTCACTTCCCCTGCTTGTGCTCTCTCTCTCTCTGTGTCAAATAAATAAATAAAATCTTCAAAAAAAAAAAAAAAGTGTAGCTAAGCAGCCTCTTCTCAGGCCTCCTGGAGGTAACATCTCAGTCCCTGTGATCTGTGGGTCACTGCCATTACCTCCTAGTCCCGAAGTACCCATCTCTCCTGCACTGGTGTTCGTGTAAATGAAGAATCACCCATCTCAGATCCAAGACCTGAAGCTACACTCAAGTTTTCTTAAATACCAGTAGGAGCCTATCAAGGACCAATAAACCAGGCTGAACTCTGTCAAAGACCTGTCTGTATTCATCACTTCCTGTGACCCTGGGATCTGTTTCTATCACCTTCCTATTGGTCCCTGCTCCTTTAAGAAAGGATGTGCTGTGTTCATGCTTTTTCACTTGCTCTTTCCCTTCTGTGCCCCACAGGGGGCTGACACCATTTGCTGTTCCTGAGTACCAATTTGTATCTTTGCTTTCTGCCCCCAACCTTTCTTTGGCTAACATACTCCTGGATGTCTCCCATAGTAAAACGTATGAAATAAGAAAGTTCTGGGACTGCCAAGAGTGTCCATCGTTCACATCATCCTTTTCTGCCTTCCCTGGAAAAGGAAAACTTGAACTGTGAAGTTATTCCTCCATCAGACCACCTGCTACCCAGGTATGAACCTCAACCTTCTATTTTCCTTAAAGCTTTCTTTTTTTTATGAAATAAAAGGACAAGGAATTTATTTTTCCAAATCAATCAATATATTTTCCCACAACATTTACTATTGATACGTTTGAATCCTACAAAAGGTTGCAAGAATAGTACAATGAACACCTATGTATTTTTCTCCTAGATTCAGCAGCTGTTAGCATTTTGCCACATTTCCTTCTATATGTATGTTCCCATTTTTGTTTTCTGTGGACATATTTGAGAATTATTCACAGGCGTAATGACACTTCCCATCTAAATACTTCAGTATTTGTCCTTTAAGAAAATGGAACTTCTGAACATCCATACCGGAACGGCCACATTTCGGACATCTACTATTAATTCTATACTATTACCTAACGGACATCACATTCAGCACTCCCCAAACGTCCTAATGTTGTCTTCTAGAGCTGCTATTTGTTTGTTCATTTGTTTTGTCACTTAAGGGTCCAATCAAGGATGCGGTCTTCATTTAATCATTGTATCTCCTTACTCTTTTAATCTAGCAGTTTTTTCAGGCTTTTATACAATTGATTTTATTTGTTTATTTTTGTCTATTTGTTTCCTCCTGGTTAGCTACAAATTAAACATGTTTGGCTGAATTACTATATAAGTAATGGGTTCATTTTAAATGTATTTTAAGTTCCTTGTGTCTTCCTGGAGTCCTAATTCCATATGTCTCCCATGCATGTTCTCTAGGGGAACAGGTGACACTCCCATCTACACCCATGAAATAGGGTAATCTCACAACTCATCTGATAGTATTTAGAGTATTTTCTTGAATCTTCCTTGTATTTGCCTCTGAGATTGACTCATATTTTTACCAATTTCTTAGTACAATTGCCAAAATCTTCAAGAAAGACCCTCTAATACCTAATGTGCAGCTTATAAAGGTACTTTCAGTAGATTCTAGGCTGCTCCTTGGGGCCTCATTCCTGACTCCTTTCTGAGTGATCCTAAATTATTTGGGGCCCTGACCAGCCCTGCTGATAGTAATCAGCTGAAACATGTCCTCGTGGTTTAAATACCCTGTTTGAGGTCTTTTAGACAGCAGGGTATGTTTTGAGGTCTATTCCTGTTCTTTCGTGTAGATGTAGATTTATTTCTGAAATCTCAGTCTCTTGATATATGTCCATCTGCTCCTTCATGTCACATTACAAATCTCCTACTTATCCCTGTGCTTTTTTTTTTCTTTTAAATTGCAACTGTCTCCAAAGCAAAAATATGAGAAGTTGGGAATAAATGTGCCCTTAATAAATGTCATTGATGACTTCCCTCCAGCTACACATAGACTGGGAGGTAAATGTATCTTAGATCCCCTAGAAGCAGAGCCTGAGCCAGACTTGGGAGCACAAGATTTATTGGGAATGGGAGTAATGGGCCCGATCCATGGGGGAACAGGAAGGGTCAACCACAGTGTGGCATTGGCTCCGTCTGGAAGAAAAGGGGTGGGCCTTTTGAACCCCATATCAGCTCCTCCATTTTTGTCTACAAATCACCCTATTGGTGGGAGTGAAGGGGGTACAGTAGACAGCGGGGATGGCCATAATCTCCTAAAAGTTGGCCCCCATCATCTGAGGGGAATTCTCTAGAGAAGGGGCAGGTATGAGCTGACAGTACCTAACAGAACAGCTGAGGGCTGGGCTAGCAGGTCTGAGCAGGACATCAATGACACTCACTGCATGGTGGTTGGGCTTAAACTCCAAATAAACCCTATTGAAGGGATTTTATTATAGTGTGTAGAAACTGTCCCCAGTTATACCTCTGCTGAGCTTATTTCCCCATTCTGGGCCAACTAAAGATATACTATTCTCTTTAAGTACACATGCAAAATCTCATTTAACCCTCCTAAATAACACTTTGGTCCTTTGATGTAGTTAATATTACTTAATTTCTTTTTGTGTTTTGTTTTCTTTTGTTTTGTTTTGTTTTGTTTGTTGCCTTCCAGCTTCTATTCTTTCTGCCCAGCCCCAGCCTTGGGAGGAGGCCACATTCAGTCGTCTGCTACACTCTACAGAAGGAGGATGGCTCTTGGTGCCTCCTCTCCTCAGATCCTTCTTGTCACTGCCCCAATATAATCAAGGCATTGTCTTTAACCTGACATAGACTCAGACTCTCTCCTTGGGGGAGTACATTAATTCCTGACATAATGCTCTGATGTCCTTCCAAGTACTTTCCAAGAAAGTTCAGGTGTATTTCCAAGAACTTCTGGAGCTGTTTAAGTGGTGCTTGCTACAAGTCCTGCTCATTACTCTTCTGTCCCTTCTGGAGGGATTCCTTGCATATAACAATAAAAATTTTTCTATTACATATAAGCGTTTAAAAGTTTACATAATCTGTGGGGTGCCTGGATGGCTCAGTCATGATCACAGGGTTGTGAGATCGAGCACGTGTTGGCCTCTGCACTCAGCAGAGAGTCTGCTGGGGATTCTCTCCCTCACCCCTTCCACTTGTTCTCTCTCTCTCTCTCAAATAAATAAATAAATCTTTAAAAAAAAGTTTATATAATCTAATGTTCCCCAGGTGGCATTGCTAGTAAGCTTCAGATATGTATCACATTCAAGGCCAGAGATGCTTTTCAAAAATGTTTATTAATATATTTCTTGTGGATTGCAATGTACAAACTATACAATTATCCAAATTATTCAAGGATAAATACGTTACTAGGGAGGAAAAGGTGAACATGGCTGCATATGGGTAAGAACTTTAATGAACATCATTAAAATTCAATTTTAACATATGTGCTTTTGACAAAATCTCAAATGCCAGTGAAATATGCCAATGATGAGGTCTCCTTTCAAATAAGATTATCCTGAGTGGATCTTGCTGTGGTTGAGTTGCCATGCATCTTACACCCTTTGAGGGATATCCCTCTGGAAAACAAATGCAATGAAGGCATTTCATGGTGTGGTGAGCTAGGCACTTCTTGGTTCCCAAAGATACTTAGGAAAAGCGAGTAAGATAGGATTCTTCATGTCTCCTGATCCCAGCATGGGACTGAGAAAGACCAACACATTTTCTTTTTGATCTGACCAAAGGACAGACCCATCTTTCAGGGGTGCACACTTCTTATAGCCACAGTTGTGATTCAGGGACTCTGGTATTTGTCTTCTCTGAACAAAGTTATTTCTTCACAGGCAAAGTAAGAGCCATACAATCAGTGAAATTAATGAGATTTTGCCAATCCAAATAACTGGACTGAAAATTCCGTCTTGTAGATCGAGTCTTTTAAATGTTTCTGTTCCCTAAGCTTCTTTCTTTATATACTACATAAAGTATAGAATATATTGTGTGTATCTTCACTTGTAGATCAATTTGAAGGTCATTATTTGCATAGCAATCTGTCAGTGCTCATCTCTCATCCCTCTGCTTCAACATAACTCTCTTGTTTCCTCAGAGATTACTAATTAATTCAATATACTTTTATGTCACTGTTTTTACTTTGGGCTTATTCATTGCAGTAATTTTTTATTTCACCAAAATTCACATTCCATCTATCTGGCTGGGGTGTACAAAATTTAGAAACTGGGAGACATTCTGTTCTAGATTTGACATGTGCCATATTTTAGCTAAGATTTTATTTTAAACTGGCATGATAAAAAAAAAAAATCTTAGAGTTTTAAGTGGAAGTATTTGGCCAAAACATTCCATGACTTCCTTCACTGAAAAGGAGACTCATTTGAAAGACCTTTTCTCCAGAGTTTGGAATCATCATTCCCCTTCCAAGAGTTTAGCTATAAACACACACACACACACACACACACACACACACACACACACTCAACAATAATAACAAAAGGCAAAACAAATACTCCGTCTCACTAAAGGGTATTGAGTAGAAAGACCCCCTTCCCTCCCTATGCCAGACTCTTGCCTTTAAAAGAAAGTACCTATGCTTTCTGATTCTTGGGTTGCCAAGTGATGGAAAAGCATAAAGCAGAAGAGCCAGAAGAAGCAAAGCCTTGAATGTTGTCAAAAGCAAGGGATATTCATGGAACTCAAGAGATATTATAGGGCTGGAGTTTGTTGGGGAAGTTTAGAAAGGTAGATACAGAACAGATTATAGAATACTCCATATGTCATGCAGTGGAATTTAGATTTATTGTGCAGTAAGCCACTGAAATTTATCTTTAGCATTGGAATAACAACATAGCTATATTTAACTTTCAGACAGATAGCTCTCATACCATAGTGAGGATGAAATAGCAATGAGGAGATAAGACAGAAGTCATTTAAAATAACATGTGAGAAAGATGAGAGTCTTCACTAAGAAAGCAGCTACAGAACTGGAGGAAGGGCTGTAATTAAAAAAGTTTTAAAGATAGGAACTAACAGACTTGATGGCCAGTTTGATATATAAAAGAAAGGACAACAATGTGCTAAGACTGTTTTATTCTTCCTAAAAAAAGATATTAGTTTTTTTTTTTAAAGATATTAGGGTAAAACCCTTCTTTGTCTTCCGTTTATTGGATCTTCTCACAAAACTTCTAGTGGCTTCAAAAATTGTTTGCTCTCTAAGGACTGAGGGAGTCCCCCCCGAAGGCATCACATGCTGATCTGGAGACTCTCCACCTTGCATTTTATAGAAAAGGACAGAGAACAATGTAATTAAAAACTCAAGTCTATAGTTCTTTTCCTCCTGGGCCTTTAGGTAGTAATGATTGAGATGACACATTATAGCTAGAGGGACAGATAATAATGAGGAGTGTTTCAAAGTAAATAAAAGATATATAATTTTCTTGAATCTAATCCGCAGTTTTCCTATAATTTCCACTCCTGAGTCTATATAATATCTATGTCCAAGCAGCCTCTTAAAACTCAAGACAAAGTTTGTATTTAAGCAGTTGAGAACAGTAGCTTAATGGCTTATCAAATTAGACCTTACCACTGGTCCCTAAATGAACATGTGTGTTGGTCTAGTCACTGGGTATTTACTGTGTTATTTTTCTCACGTATAATTTTTTCTAATGCCTCCCTAGTGACTGGATCCCTGAATTGATGAGCCCAGTCAATCCCTTTGGGCCAATCTGCACATACCCAAGTTTATTCAGGATTGGAAAGTGCCTTATCTTTTTATTCCCTTTGGGAATGAGAGTTATTCTCTTGTATTACATTTCCAAATGGCTGTGTTGCTAGGATTTGCTTCTAGTTCATGCTGAAATCAGCAGTTTTTCTTAACTGCAAACTCTTAATTATAGATCCAATATACGTGAATGGTGAAAATCAATAATGGGAAACCTCATTAAAATAAAGTGGCGAGGTTTCAGCATGGGGGAACTCTCACAGTCTACCACTCATAGTCAATTGCAAACCCAACAGAAAGAAATGGACTTGACCTTACATAAATTTGACCTTGTAGTGGATACTACTCTATCACTTCCGCTAGAGCAGGAGACCCTCTCTGCAATCCCTACCCTCCTCCCGCAATAGCTCAGCCAATGAGAAGCCACTACACTTTTAACTCCCAGTTTCCTCCAATGAACTTTTAGTTCATAACAGCCTTCTCAACTTACCTCTTTTCTCCAAAAAAAAAAAAAAAAAAAAAGCAGACGTCTTTGTTCCCTGGACTTGCCTAGGGTTCTGCTGCAGTTTGTCCTGGATTGCAATTTTCTTTTATTACCAAATAAACCAACCTTTTGCAGGTAAAATAACAGGTAGATTTACTTTTAAGGTTAAGGTTAGCCATTACTGGACCCCTTGATTCTACACCCCAGCCTTTCTCAGAATAGCCTCCTTCAGTTCACCCGCAAGCCCCACAAGACTCCTTATCTTTTACCATAATCTCTGTTAATTGTCTAACTTCCGGTAGCCACGTTTCCACATATAAATTCCCATGAGGCTTTTTGCTTAAGCCTGTATAGCCTCCTTATCTTTGTTTTCCTTGATCTGGCCCACCACACCGCAGATGTTTGGTGAATTAAGCATTATCAGAGTACATGTGTCTTCCTTTCCACTTTATTTAGATCAGCATTTCAACTCATTTAGCGTTCCTGTAAGTTTACATCGTTTTGCTAAACATGACATAGACACAGCAATATGAAAAGGGAATTTTTGAGGGTCAAAACTGCAACATCTCTGCCGTGAAGAAATGAATATATTTTCCTTAGGTCTCACTTGCTCTCTTCTACATCATCTAATTTTACTGGAAAGGAAGCCAAAGAAGAATCTATTTTGCACTTTGTTATATTCTATCATCTCTACCTGCTACCAAGATAGGTAACCACATAAAAACTCTACTAAAGGTAGAATAAAAGAATTAACAGTTTTTAAAAGGTATATATCGACAAGGGCAAAGAGAATAGGAGATAAAACAACAACTACAGGGGCGCCTGGGTGGCACAGCGGTTGAGTGTCTGCCTTTGGCTCAGGGCGTGATCCCGGCATTATGGGATCGAGCCCCACATCAGGCTCCTCCGCTGTGAGCCTGCTTCTTCCTCTCCCACTCCCCCTGCTTGTGTTCCCTCTCTCGCTGGCTGTCTCTATCTCTGTCGAATAAATAAATAAAATCTTTAAAAAAAAAAAAAAAAAAACTACAAAATTTCGGAAGCTGCAAACTGAGTAAGTGTGATACAGAAAGCGAAACATAAGCCTTGCAAAGGTGTTGGCCGGAAATTCCTGAGGGAAGTCCAAAGTAAGCCTAATCACAGCAAGGAATCCCAGAACAGCTCAAGAACTGGAGGTATCAGATTACTCCAAAGTCAAGTTTCTCAAAGGGCTAAAAAGAGTTGATGAGAATGCAGAAAGAAAAGTTTCTATCCCAAGCCACTGAGCCAGGCAACTATCCCTCCTACTCTAAGGAAGAAACTTGGAGCTTTAAAATCAAAGACACCAACTAAGAAGCAAACCAGCAAGAAAAAGAGGGATTCTTGACTAGGGCATCAGGCACAGTTGATGGTGTACACATGGCACTAACATATGTGAAATGAAGTGGACTCCTACAGGCTGAATTCTGAGATTGCCAACTTCCAGCATTTGGTTCCTGTGTGACGCTGAATATTTTTTATCAGTATCTGTCCTCTTTCTCTTCCATTTTGCAGTGGAAGCCCTCATTGCTCCTAGTTTAGCTGTGTACACAAGCAAACATTACTCTTTAAAGTTTCCATTGCAGCTAGGAAGAGCCATATGATTACATTTTCACCAATGGTATGCAAATGGAAATGATGTGTACAACTTGCATATCACATTTTTAAGAGACAGTTGCTTAGTCTCCCTCTTACTTTCCTCTTGTTAGGAATTAAGATGGTCTTGTGGAGTAAGGGTTGTCTTTGTCCTACCTGCTTATGTTGAGTCCTTTTCAAGAAAGAAAATCAATCTCCATAATGTTGCAGATCGTGTATTCATTGGTGTCTTTATTATAGAAACAATAGTCTTAACCAATAGTCTAAGAAATTGCTTAATTGTTGGCAACAGATTGAAATTCCACTTTGGAGTAACTACCATGTCTAAGAAATATATCATACAGCTACCATCAGTTGGAGTCTTCAAAAATTGGCTTTATCTAATTATTGAAATAAAGAGGATATTAAACATTCTGTCCAAGATCACAATCAGATATATGGTCCTAAACCTTAAACACAAACACAAAGATAATTACTACTACTTGACATCTGAGGGAAAACTCTAACAGGAAAGACAGATACATGTAGATACAAATAAAGAATCAAATAATGGTAATGAGAGGAAACATACAAAATGAAGGGAGCCCCCCAAAAAACTTCAAAAATCTATAATCATTACTTTCAAAAAGTAAGAAAGTGTTTTGCAAGCACGAAATAAGAATAGGGTACTCTAAATGGTTATATTTGGGAAAAAATGGGGATCCTGAAAGTTAAACATAAAACTAAGTTTAAAATAAATCAATAACTTATGTAAATGATTAAAGTGAGATAATTTCCATAAACTAGGATATAATAGGAGAAAGAAGTTAAGAAAAGTCAAAAGCATCCCAGGAAGCCCAAAAGAAAATAATAAGAATTCTAAAAAACAAGTAGTGAGAAAATAAAGAGAAATACAAGCTAAAGAGAAAGAGGAAGATTATAACCAAATATATATACATATGTATATATATTTGAATTGTCCCACTAAAGATATGGCTTTCCAGATGAAAATGCTACAATGTTTAACAAAATGAATAAAAAGTGACCACAATAAGGGTTTATCTTCATGAAATCTCAGAATCTTGAGGACACATAATGTTTTTAAATAACCAAGAAAACAAGTAAGTTACATGCAAATGATCAAATTTCAGAGTATCTTTGGCTTTATCAATAACTGTGGAAAATATGTAGAGAAATGTTTTTAAATCATGAATAAAAAATATTTTCTATGAAAGAGGAGTTATAACTGATACCACAGAAATAAAAAGGGACTACCATGAATAATTGCATACCAACAAACTGGGTAACACAGAAGAAATGGATAAATTCCTAGAAACATACAATGTAACAAAAGTAAATCATGAAAACAGAAAGTCTGAAGAGATATATAACTTGCGTGGAGATTGAATCAGTGATTAAAAACTTCCCAACAAAGCCCAGGACCAGATGGTTTCACTGGTAAATTCTACCAGACATTTAAAGAAGAATTAACACCTATCTGAATCAAACTTTTCCAAAAACTTAAAGAAAAAAAAAATACTTCCAAACTTATTTTCTGAGGCCAGAAGTGCTCTGATACCAAAGCCAGCCACCACAAGAAAACTACAGACCAATATCCCTGATAAATATAGATGCAAAAGTCTTCAACAAAATACTTGTAAAATGAATTCATCAGCTCATTGAAAGTGTCATACACCACGACAAAACTAATTTGTCTTTGGGATGCAACAGTGGTTCAACCTACAGAAATCAATTAATGCAGTACACCACACTAACAGAATGAAGAATAAAAATTGCATGACCATCTAAATAGATGGAGAAAAACTGTTTGACAATATTCAATATCCTTTCATGCTAAGAAACAGCAACAACAACAAAGCACTACGTATTGAAAGAAATTACCTCAACAAAAAAGACATACATGAAAATCCCATAGCTAACATCATTCTCAATGGTGAAAAATTTAAAGCTTTTCCCCTAAGATCAGATACAAGGGAAAGACCCATTCTTGACATTTCCATGCAACAGAGTCCTGGAGGTCCTTGCCAGAGCAATTAAGCATGAAAAAGAAATTAAAAGCATCTAAATCAGAAAGGAGGAAATAAAGTCATCCCTGTTTGCAGGCAACATGATCTTATGTAGAGAAAATCCTAAAGATTTCATAAAAAACTGTTAGATCTAATAAATTCAGTAAAGTTTCAGGATACAAAATCTACATACAAATATCAGTTGTGTTTCTACACACTAAACAATCTGGAAAGGAAATTAGGAATGTAATTCCACTTATAATAGTACTAAAAAGAATAAAATATTTAGAAATAAACTCAGGAGGTGAAAAACTTTTATATCAAAAAGAAAGAAATTAAGAAACAAATGGAAAGACATCTCATATTCATGGATTGGAAACTTTAATACTTATTAAAATGTCCGTATTAACCAGAGTCATCTACAAATTTAATGCAACACCTATCAAAATCCTGATGGCCTTTTCTTACCTAAGTAGAAAAAACAATCCTAAAATTTAAATGGAACCACAAAAACTGCAAATAACTAAATCAATATTAAGAAAGAGGAACAAAGCTGGACATATTATATTTCCTGACTTTAAAATACATTTCAAAGCTACCACAATCAAAATAGTATGGCACTGGCATAAAGACAGACCTAAAGATCAATGAAATAGGATAGAAAGTCAAAAATAAGTCCACACATATATGGTTAAATGATGATCAACAATACATAATAGGGAAAGGATAGTCTCTTTAACGCATGCTATTGGAAAAACTTGACTACTACAATACAAAAGAATACAATTGAAATTTTCATCCTTATCTAGTTTTCTTCTAGGAGTTTTATGGTTTCAGGTCTTATATTTAAGTCATTAAACCATTATGAGTTTAAACATTTTTTCAGGGAGTAACTCTCATGTTAAGTGTTATCAAATAAAGTATTTTCAAAGAAGATTTTTATACCAAATCAAATTATCAACCTAATGAGCATGTTGAATAATAAAGACGTGTTCAGACATTAAATGTCTCAAAAATTTATTCTCCATGAACTCTTTTCTCAAGAAATTGCTACAAGATTCCATCTACTAAAATGAAGAACCAAACTAGAGAGTGAAAAATACAGAATTCAGAAACATAAAACCCAAACTAGGAGACAGTTACCAGGAATTATCAGAATAGGGAAGGGATATCCAGAGATATCAGCCGGGGGGGAGGCCTAGAGAGTCAGTAGACAGGGTTAAATCCAGAGAAACAACCCCAAAGAAAACAAAAAGGAAAAACAGTAATTTGAAAGTATTGAGAATGAATATATATTTTGGTGAGAGATTTAGGGTATGAATTTTTGAAATCTATTAGACAATTAACCAAATGGAAAAACTGATCTATTACTAATTTTAGAGAAAGTAAAAATTTTAAAGCAGAAATATATAATAGTAGAATACTAACATAACTTAATAAAAATATTATTAATATAACCATGATAATATAAACACTTCATGTTGATTTTACTGAAAATTCTGATATAACTATTTCAAAAAGATCATGGGAAGGGGGAAATTGTGCATATGTGTATGTCTGTGTGTGTGTGTGTTTGATTCTAGTGCAGAGAGATGACAATTAAATTCATATCCTTCAGATTAATTTATTAGTTAATATACAAATAATTAATAAATTAAAAAGTATTTTACTTACAAATAGGAAGATATATGCCAGGAGAAATAATTAAAAGGCCATAATAGTGTTTTCTTTTAAGAAACAGAGCTCCAAGACTTTTTTTTACTGCTGTAAGACATGTTTCACTATTTCAGCTCTTTTCTTGTACAACTTTGATTTTTAAAAATAAAAATAAAAAAAAAACCTTTGAACATAAATAATTACTCTCACCGTATTAACCTGCGGGACTCCCATAACAGAATACCACAGACTGGGTGACTTAAACAGGACTTCATTTATTCACAGTTTTAGAGGTTGAAAGTCCAAGATCAAGGTGCCAGCGGAATTGGTTTCCAGTGAAACCAACTCCTTAGTTTTTATAGACGGCTACTTTTTCACTGGGTCTTCACATGGTCTTCCCTCTGTGTATATACTTCTGGTATCTTTTCCCTTCTTATAAAGACCCCAGTTATATCATATTAGGGTCACATCTTCTGTACTTCATTTTACCTTCATTACCTTGTTAAAGGCCCTATCTCTGAGTACAGTTGCATTGGGAGGTAGGGTATCAACATATGAATATGAGAGGATAAAATTCTGTGCATAACACCCACATATTTCTAGTTGTTTAAAAATCTGTCTAATTCATACTTTCAAATATGTTGTTTACAGCCAACATCCATTCTGATTGGCCAGAGCCCAAATTGTATTAGTTGTTAAATACTTTTATTACTCCTATAAACACACATTACTTTCTTGGAGATATTCCCAGCCTCAATAGTGCATTACATCTATTTTCAATGTCTTTATCAAATGTTTAAATAGAGAAATATTTCTATTTATGGACATATTAAACAACTTTTAGTTGCTAAAGCTTCATAATGTGAACTACAAAATCATGCTTTGGAGTTTAAGTTAAGAAAACACAGGAATGAACGATAAATCACCATATATATGCTCTTAATTTTCATAATTGAAACTGCTAATTCTAATTTTTATGTGTGCACCTGCTGCTAAAACCAAATGGGCTACTCACTTCCTTCTGAAGGTTGCAAGTACATGCCCTTTGATTAGAGGCTACAGCTGCTCTCCAAAGAACATGAAATTGATCGCAAATCTGCCTCTTAGAGTAGAGGTCAGCTACAAATGTTTGCTCCAAAAAAGCAAGTCTGTTTGTTACATTCACTTGCATTTTTGATATACAGTTAAAAGCATGAGTTGCAATGCCACTCTAAGGTCTGAAACTTGTCTCCGTCTTTTTCCTTCCTGTAATTTGAGAGTAAAAATAGAGACTACCATAGAGTTTCCTCAAGATCAAATGATATAATTTATATAAAAGCCTCAGTGTTACTACCTCCCAAGTATTCAAAAATGGTTACTATTTTATGACCCTCTCTTTGCCACTATTGCTTCACTCGTGTCTTCTATCTTGGGATTCTATTGAAGTGAACCTTTAAAGCCAAATGGTTCTATGAACCTCCCTGCAAATTGCTTCCTCATTCAGTTAGCAGGGTCAATATCACTGCTGCTTCTTTAGGTTGTTACTGTGGCCCTAAGATTATTGGGACATTTCCCAAAGGAAACAGGCCATTCAACTCAATAAGTTCAATTTTTTTAAAAATTTACATGTTGTCCTCCAGAAGGTACTGTCAAGGTTTATTACAAATTTCAAATAATAACAATAAAACTAACTTGCTTCCGCATTTAAAAAAATTTTTTGTTGTAGGTAAATCTGATTAAAAATTTGCTAAATGCATGCAAACATACATACACGCACACATACATGAACCCACACACACATACATAGAGCTAAACTGCCTTAATGGATAAGCAATGTTTGACACCTGTTAAGTGATCAATAAAGGTTTATTATTAAAGGCATGATTCTGTACACAAGTAAAAATTCTTTTCTACTGCTCCAAGATGTGGATTATTTTAAATAGTGTATGATTTCTTAGCCATCAATAACACAGTCATGCATATTTTTCTTTAATTTTTTAAAAGCAGTGGTATGTATGCACTTCTGTTGGTGAGACTTTACAGAGTTGACACAGTAGTAAATATATTTTGGGGAACTAAATTACTTGTATGACTTAATAGAGCTTTCAATAAAAAAGTTCCATACTTTTAACAGTTGTTTGTAATGTCACATTTTACAAGGTGAGTGCTACATTGTGTGGCTTACTGTCTTTTTTACTCCCTTATTCCAAGAAAGACATGTAAAATATATTTACAAAAGGAGAAGAGATATAAGAGGTCTTTGTCATTGCTTTCATCTTCTGCAAGAAGAATTCTCTGGTGAACCTTTGGGCTTCATAGTAGGAGCTCTAGTAGTAGGAGCTATGAGGGTAATGAACTACACCACAGTTCTTTCTTTAGCTAGTAATTGCTCCCTTAAAACTACCAGGTTTGCTCATTTCTTATTATTGTTCTTTTCTTACTGTTTGCTTGATTTGCTTACCTCTTCTCTGGAGATTGCTTCAAGGTATACTCAGTCCTGTGTTAAGTAAGTTTCTGAGCCATATATATAGATCGTTTCACTTGGGGATGTCTCTACGTTCGTCTTCTTCAATGATAACTGCCTAATGAAAACATTTAGAAAATACTACTTCTGTTGAATGACTTTAACCTGTGGCATTGCCCATAAAACAAATGAAAATCCTTCTCCTTTAAGCGGGGATCTCAAAGCAAAGACAGGGTGCTAATCCAGAGTGACCCTTCCATGGCATTCTTTAATCGTTGATGACAGCAAGTGAAATGGGACTGGACGCAGAGCAAATTGCTTCATTAGTAACATAGCCTAGAATACCTGTGAAACTATAACCTGCATTTCCTAATACATGGGCCGTGAAATGTGATTATTTAACTCTCACAATTTAGACTCATTGTCTACTCAAGCTGAGTTTTTTGTTTAAGTTTTAATAAACTACTTGTTAAAATGCAAAATTATTTTATTTCTCTAATTTTTTGATGTTCAAATATAGTATATGGCAATGGTACCAACAATAAGATTCTTAACAAAATAATGCAAAATTGAAAATAATTGACAGTAGTGTTTAATTTTATAGTGCATGCCCAAAGGGGACATATATTAAGCAACAAATTTGTACTCTTTCATTTTTGTGAGTGATGTATGAAATGTGTTAATACAATCCATACTGAATGAGTATTTTTAACCATCATTTAGTTGGTTTTAGCAAAATTTCACAGCTACAAAAATGAGTGACAAATTACTACCATAACCATAAAATGTGTTTTTCTATATATATATACTCTTAATTCCCAGTGACTAAAAGCCTGCAATGCAAACTCCCCCTGATGCTAACCACTGTAAGAGATACTTGACCACTGGAAACAGCCTGAAAAAAAATGCATGATAGTTGTATCTCTCAGTCGTTTAACTGAAAGAACAATAGCATAGGCAGCCTCTCAATGAAGAAGGGTGACATTTCTTAAAATGGGGATATTTTCCCTGAGCAGAATTCTACTTAAAGAGTAGAAAAGCAACATTGCCTTTTTCATAAGCTAAAAAATTATAAACTGGGAGCCTAGTTGGTGCAGTCCTTAGAGCATGTGACTCTTGATATCGGAGTTGTAAGTTCAAGCCCCATGCTGGGTGTAGAGGTTTCTTAAAAATAAACTCTTTTGAAAAAATTATAAATTACATTATCCAAATGGAGGATAACATAATCAAAAACATTTCAAATGTTTTTCTAGATATAGGAGAGAAAACAGGGAGAATAAATAGTCAAGAAATACCTTTTCTTAAATGCTATAACAATATATCTTCTTATTAATTTTAATCATGGAACAAGAGTGGGCAACTCTTTCAGTAAAGGATCAGAGAGTCAACATATTAGACCTGGTTATCATACAATGAATTCAACTGTTTTAGCAGAAAAACCAACATAGAAATATATAAACAAGGGGTGTGATTGTTTTTCAATATAATTTCATGTACAAAATCAGGCAGACAACCATATTTGGCCTGTGGACCATAATTCACTAAACATTTATCCTAGAATAACATTAAAAGACTATTATTTTTAAAAGAGACTCATCACCAAAATAAGCTCATGAACCAAATAAAATTAATTTTGGATAGATCAGGAAGATGATAAGGAATATTCTAAGATAGTCTATTCCATTAAATCTGTAAATTAAATGTTGAGGCCATTTAGAGTTTCTTCCCTGGGTTCAAAGCAATTAACTTAGACAGTTTAAAGGCACTGACACTGATACATTTAAATAAATATTTTACCAGTACAATATCTCATGTTTGAAAATTAGGAAGCAATACTGAATGAAGGTACCGAGAAGGGGTAATAAGCAACACTTCAAGTTACTCATGTTTAAGTTCATTGAAAGGGAAAGATTTTTCTCCCATTAGTGTATTCCAGTGGATCCAAGCAGAATGAGCCGTTTTTACAAGCCGTTGCTTTCCTAAATAGAAATGGATATAGTCTCTTTGTAAATCATTACAAATTCTGAAATTCTTTCATTACAAGTTGTTATCAGTTTGGTTGCCAAGTCTGTTTTTTAACTAAGAAAAATAACACAAAATAAAACAACAGCAATACTAGCAACAATTTGTCACATATGGTATCTCATTGATCCTTATCACAGCAGCAAGAGTAATATTTGTATTTTAGAAATAAAGATCATTTGGGTTTAGGAATTTCGGTAACTGTCAAATGTGATGTATCTAATCAGGAATGGCATCAAGATTTAAAATTAAGTACACTTAGTGATTGTAAACTTTTCTCATTACAAAACTTTTAACAGGGTCATACTATGAATGAGGTGCTTTACATACAGAATTTTATCTCCAACAACCTTGCAAAGGAAGTGTTAGCATTTCTTTTGTATAACTGAGAGACCATATGCAAATAATTTGCCCATGGTCAGAGAGTTATCAGAGCCTGAATTGGAACTTGCTCTGACTGCCTCCAGATCCAAACTGTCCCTGCTAAGCCCAGCTGTTGGAATGTGAATAGAAGTATGAGGCTATATTTCAACCAGACTAATTTAATGGTTATATTAGCAAAAGCAAAGGATGGCTGAAATCAACAACAACAAAAAAAAACAGGATAAGATTTTGAGTATGTAGGGACAGAAGTGAGAAGGGAAAGGTTCAAAATAGAGAACAAAATACGGAAAACCCAGAGGTTTAAATCCTCTTTCAATGTTAACCATTGCCTCAATTTGGGTGAATGGCTTAATAGTGAACAGCCTCTGTTGATTTATCTTCAACAGGGAAGTAAAGATGTAGATTCAAAAGATGTTGATATGAAATTACAAAATAACCCACATATGTAAATTGCATTAATAGTATTTAATTGATAATAAATAAGGACATATTCTATATTTTTACTTCAACATCTTCAAGTTTATTTAACATGTTTTTGTTAGTTTGGTCTTATTTCAAACATCCAACTATATGGGGTTTTTAATTTGACATTCTGGAACTGATTTCTAATTAATTGGGGAAATGAGTTGTTTGAAAATTATTCTCTGATAGTTACTAAAATTTGGTTAATTTTCATTATATTCAATGTATATTTTGGGGAAAAAATTGCTAACTTTAAAATAGGGCAATCTATGGTATTGTTCAAATCTGTTATACCCTATTTATTCACCTCATTTAAAAATTACTGAAGAAAGAATGTTAAAAATCTCCTACAATGGTGCCAGATTTTGCTCATTTATTCTTATAGTTCTGCAAATTTTTTATTTATGTATTTTGAAGTTGTTATTGATACAAATCAAGATTAGAACTGTTGTCTCTTCTTAGTGAATTGAAACTTTAATCATTGTGTAGTTGCCATCTTTATATCTTATAAATATTTTTTGACTAACGTCCAGTTTATATATTAGCATAGTTACAAAAACTTTTAAAATTAAGTAGAAATTATTTCACATTTCTATTGTTAAATATTCTGTGTGCTTCTTACTAACACTATAAATATCTACAGCAATTTTTAATCTAATCTTACAAATATCACCTTTAACAGAAGAATTTAGTCCATTTATGTGTATTGTGATTATGGTTTCATTTACATTTATTTTTAACATCTTATTTTATAATAATTGTCTTGCATCAGTTTTTATGATAATTTTTTCATTTCTTGATTTATTTGTATTGATTAAGGTGATTTTCCCCTGAAAGTTCGACTTTGCTATCATTTTGTAAGGTACATTTCTTTTAACCACAAAAAGGCATTAAAATATTTTAATCTCTGATTCTTTTCCTGTCTTGTCTTTATGGCATAAATCAGACTTTTTATTGTGCTGGATGGAGTCAGTATTTTATCAGATTTCCTATATATTTGCAATTCACTTAACTCATCATTCCTTTTTTCATCTCAGCTTTTTCCAGAGTTCATTTTTCTTCTTCATATAGTGTAATACTCAGAAATTTCTTTGCTAAAATCTGTTAATGGTGACTAGTCTCTTTTATGTTGTCTGAAAATGCTTTGCTTTATTCTTTTTTTAAAGACAGGTTGCTGAGCATACAATTTTTGATTAACAGTTATTTTATGTGATCACTTTGAAGAAATGCTTCCATTATTTTTTGGCATCCATGGTTACTGTTAAGAAATCAGTTATTTGCCTAATTACCTTTGTGGGTAATCTGGCTTTTTCCTTTGAATTGTTATTAAGATTTCCCTGGTTTGGTTTTGTTTTGTTTTTTCTTTTGCTTGAACATTTCCAGGTGTCTAGTTTTTGCCTCGCTTTCCCTGCATTGTGTTTTGGTATTGATTTCCTTTTATTTATCTTGTTTAATATTTATTGGAATCTGTGAATCTAAAGATTAGTGCCCTTTATCCATTTTGGAAAATCTCAATCAATATTCCCTTCAAAAGTTGCCTTTCTATAATCTTGCCAACTCTAATTAAATATACATTATTTCTCTACCTGCATAACTTCTCCATATTTTCTTTCTCTGTACTTCTATGCTATATTCTAATTTATTTATAGCTTCCTCCCAATTCTTCCATTGGGTCATAAATTTCTGACTAGTTATTGGGCTTTCAAATGTCATTACTATATATTTCATTTCTAGAATTCTATGTGGTTCTTAGAATCAAATATAACTGTGCCTTCATTTCATTTTTCTGTAGCATATTTTAGAATTTTTATTTACTTAAGCAGTGTTAAATCATGTATTTTATAATTTGTAGCAAATATTTCCAATATCCAGTCTTCAAATGTCTGATTCTTCTAGAATTTGCTTTAGCATCCGGTTCTTTCAAGTATTCTAATGCTGATAGCTTTTCTCATGTATTTTACAACTTTTGATTAGTGAGAATTCTTTAAATTGTGGGTTGAAAGTGCACACCTGTCAAGGGAATATGTGTTACCCTTTTCCAAGCAGCAAGGATACTTCCTAATTGGGACCACTTTAAAATAAATGATCTCCTGATAGTTTTTATATTTTCTAGGTGGTGACTCACATGAGAGCTTTTCTCTCATCCATGGCCAGAAATTCATAAGAAGTGCTACTTTATGTACTCTAGTCCAAAACCAAGACAAGCAAGTATCCATGATACTTTGTGTTACGAACTTCCACCAAGTGCGTAATCATTTAAGCTTTCTACAGCAATCTCAATTAGACTTGCCAAACTAGGTTGGTCCTCTGTGCCCCGAATGAGGCTCAGTAGTAAGGAAATTCTGGTCACCAGGGATTAGTATTTACTCCAAACCATCCACAAGTCTTAACTCTGTTTTACTTCTATGGATGAATGCTTTCTTATATTTTTTTGGCTGTTAAAGATTTCCTGCTTTTTCTTACATTTCTATATTCTAGCTAGTGTATCTTGGTGTTTTCTACTAAATGGAATTTATGGATATGAACTCACCATATTATGAGAAACTGAATGTTCTGAATCTATTTTATATTCTGATAATTCACAACATTTAAAAAAAAAAAAACAGTGAAAATACACTAGGAACAGAAATTCAGTGAGCAATGTAAGCTTAATTCCCCATCTCACTCCTGAGTTCAGTTCTCTGTTTCTACACCTATTCTTTAGTGCAGCTTAGCTGATCTCCACCCTCAAAATGAAACTGTGTTTGTGTCTACTCACCATGCCACGGAAGCTTGAAAGTGTCAATTCAGTCTAGGTAACTTGTCCTTTTAGAAAAGACTGCTTGGCCCTACATAGAAAGAATTTTCAGTGGCTTCCAGATAACCTGAACTGATACTTTCCATTTTAACAAGAAGCATTAAGTTCCAATTTGGTCTAATCATTATCTTGATAGTCTGCTCAGAGCTTTCCCATAGGAATTCAGATGTAAACAGTGTTTTGTATAAATGACCTTATTTTCCAACTCTGCTGAGGCTGAAAATAATGTTGAAATCTAAATTTCTTTTTTATTTATTTTTTTAATCCTCAAATGAGCTTAAACAAAAAAAATAATGGTGATGTCAACACATAGAGTAAAAACCAATTTCAACTTTGTGTTCTTAAACATCACCAGTGCTGCCATGCAAATATAAAAGAAACTACCTGGAGTTAATATGAACTTATGGCACATCTTGTGTTTCTGTCATTTTCAGGTGTCCGTGCTGAATGGGTGAAGCTATAAAAGACTCTTTCCGATTATGAAGGGCAGTATTTGTTCTGCTGCCGTAACAGCTGCTGTGGAATCTCTGGGTCTCATTACTTCACAGACCACATGGCACTCAAGTGGCAGAAAGAGTTAAAGCTCTTCGACTGCGCAACAGGAAGTCATTATGCTACTCTAGCAAGTGTCTTTAAGGAGAGAGCAGATTCTCTCCTTTGGCCTTGCTAATTCTGCTGGCTGGAATGTGATTCAGTGACTGGAGTGAGCAGCCATATTAGAACATGAAATGACCTTGGGAAGGAGAATCACAGAGAAGTAGGACAGGTGGAACCTGAGTCTTTGACCCCATGGTGAGATATATCAGCCTTAACCCAGATTAACTTTGAACATCCTGAACATAAGATAAAAAAACTCTGGGTCTTATTTAAGGTACTCTTAAGTGCTGTCACTATTACTAGTATTCACAGGTAAACCTAATTCCCGCCAGCATAGATTTTGGTACCTGGAAAAAGGGGGCCACAAATAACAGGACCTAAACTCATAGCATTTACTTAGTGGAATTAGTAGGGTGGGATAATTCATGATCTGAATTACTGCCACCTGAAAACTTATTGTACCTGGACACAACATTGGTGAAAGTATCCTGCTGTTTCTTAAAAGGCAGATCACATGTCAACTAATGTAGTAACATTAGGGAAAATACTAAGAAAACTCAGATTATTGATTTTTGGCGGCTGCTTCTTGTCACTTGTAGCAATGCCCTGAGGAGAGATGAACACTGTCTGTGCTAGCCTTTCTGCACACCACTGTGGGAGAGCATCAGTGAGGCACTCTCTGTCAATAGGCAACACCGTAAACAGATTGGGAGTCTAGTAAGCCAGGGCCTGATGGATCTGAAAAAGTAAAATGCTTCCCTTTCTAAAACTAGGGCATTTCTCTTCCATGGCTTTTCAATAGCAGCCTCCATAGGAGACAGGCCCAGAGCTTTTTCAAGTACCTTTCCTTAAGAGTTCTATGCCAGATGATGGGAACCAACCCAAGCGTAAACTCAAATGAAAGGTGTTGCCTTCCCATTCAAGCACCTCCCTTTCAAGTCCTCAAAAAAGCCTCAACGGGAGAAGCAGCAATAGGAGATTATATATTTGTAGATGTGTGGACGATTAAGGATAGAGATACACAGGTATATAGGTATAGATTATTTACGTATTTACATATTATAGGAAATTGTACGATTGTGGGGAATAGATGGACCAGCTTGAAGTCCCCAGGACAAGGAGTGAGGAAGAAAAGGCCACCAGCAGACTGGAACCCGGGGAGAGTGAATTAAAGCTGAAGTCCACAGAGGAGGCAGGAGAGCAAGTGCAGGTGTATCTGCTGCTTCGCGTGTAGGAGGGGAATCAGCAGAGCAGCAAGGAGGAGGTGGGTCAGCAGGTCATGACAACAAGATGACTGTGCAGTTCCAGCATGTAGAGAACTCTGCCATTTTCCTTCCATTTGGTTGGTGGGATAGGAGGAGGAGAGAGAAGGATGGGGAGCCCATAAGGTGCAGAAACCAGTTGGTAAAATAAGTAGCTTTAAAGCTCAAAGCTGAGATTACCTGCTCAGGGAATTGGCCAGAGGCAAATGGCTGAGAAGTCTACTAAATTTGTGAAGCAGTTATACTTTTAAAGAAGCTGCAAGCCTGATATGCAAATACCTCTGTTTTTTCACATCTAAAACACCCCTGGGTCTCCAAAGCCACACCCTGAGAAATCTGAATAGCTCCAAAAAGAGCAAGTTCCTCTGTCCCTGTTAGACATGGCTGGCCATGGAGTACAATGGAGGGAAAGAATCTTTCAGAAGGCAGAAACAGGCGCTCACAAAGAACCAATGTGAGAGATCCTCCCGGATCACAGAAACAAAAGCAGCCATAAGGTCATCAATCATTCATTCCACTGCCAAAAATGAAGTATTCACCAGGACATCACTAAAGGTTTGTTAATAGAATGACTACTTTTCCAAGTGGGAGTTTTTAGTTGTGGTTATCCTGTTCCTGTCCATAAATGTTTATTAGAAGTGGTGGCTGCAGATAACTTGTTTTTGCATTTTTAGGTCATTATGAAGATGAGATTCCATACACCATCTTAACCAAGCACTGCGCATTATCTCAGGATTCTGGAATTTGAGAGGAATGCAATCTCTGGATAGGGAGGGTGAGTGGCCAAATGGATTGTCAAGCATCCCAGGCAGCTTCCCATTTTCCAAGTGGTAAAATTTTACCTAGATCATGACTTCCGAGAATAAGGTTACATTTCTTTGCTTTACTTGCAACTCAGTGTGGCTACATAACTAAGCCTTGCCTGATAGGATGGAAGCCAAGTATTGTGTGTCTGCTGCTAGAAAACTTCCTTAAAAGATCCCTGGCACGCACCTTTTATTTGTATCTTCATGATCTCTGCCTCCATTTCACTACCAGGATTGCAATCTGATAGCGGCTTCTTTTGACCATGAGTTGGAGGGATGCACCGTAGTGATGACAGAGTGGTAGTAGCCGGGATTCCTAAGAGTATATTGAACAACACTGACTTAACAGCCCTGGCCTGCATGACCCAGACATTTGTACTTGCCAGAAAAAATATAATTCCATTCCTTACTAATAAACAATGTTATCACAGTGTCTCTAAGGATGCAATATTTGTCTTTTTTTCTGTAGACAGTTCCTCATCATCCTCCAGCCTGCCTCATTACCAGAAGTTTTGCTGACAATTTTGCTGAATTATGTGCCTTTAGTCATCTTTCTTTTGCCCATTCTGTGGACAGCTACTTACAGCCACTTTGTTGGGATTTCTAGAAAGAGCTTTTCTATCCATTACCAACAGAAGCAAATACTGATTCAATTCTTTCATCTGGGCTACATTCTCACAACTAATTTTTGTTGACTCTGTCTTGCCATTAAGTTTAAGCATGGCTCAGGAGTTACACTAATTAAATTGCTCATGAAGCAAAACATGGCCCAGGTGGCTTGTGCAAGGCTCCTGGTTGCAGGACTTTTAAAACCAAGCACAGCTCTACACAAACTTTGTTATATTTCTGGTTGGGTAGCACACTATCATTATATTCTAGTTCCCAGGCTTCCAAAACATATCTATCTAGCTGTCTTAACTCAGTGTTCCACTTTGACGATTACTGAATAAGACTACAAGATACCAACTTGACCAGTAAAGATGATCCTTAAGATAATAGAACAATTACAGGAAACAAAACTGGGAATTGCACATCAGATATAACAAACTTTGAATGGTTTTATGCCAGCGTTTTCAAAATTCTGTCCTAGTAAGAGTTAATGGTAAGAGCTCAGCCAGGTAGAACTAGATTATATGTGAAAGGCGTGAATTTTGTAATTTAAGAAGTTTAAACAAGAGGGGCATCTAGGTGGCTCAGTCATTAAGCGTCTGCCTTCGGCTCAGGGCGTGATCCCAGAGTCCTGGGATCGAGCCCCACATCACGCTCCTCCGCTGGGAGCCTGCTTCTTCCTCTCCACTCCACCTGCCTATGTTTCCTCTCTCGCTGGCTGTCTCTCTCTCTGTCAAATAAATAAATAAAATCCTTTTTTTTTTTTAAAAAAAAAAAAGAAGTTTAAACAAGAAAGTGTTAAATAAGATGTAACAGGTTTCATCACGAACAGACACTTCTCCAAAGAAGACATATAAATGGTCAACAGACATGTGAAAAAATGCTCCACATTACTTGTCATCAGGGAAATGCAAATCAAAACCACAATGAGATGCCACCTTATACCAGTTAGAATGATTACAATTAATAAGACAGGAAACAACAAATGTTGGCAAGGATGTGGAGAAAGGGGAACCCTCTTACACTGTTGGTGGGAGTGCAAGCTGGTACAGCCACTCTGGAAAATGGTATAGAGGTTCATCAAGAAGTTAAAAATAGAGCTACCCTCTGACCCAGAAATTGTACTACTGGGTATTTACCCCAAAGATACAGAACTAGTGAAAAGAAGGGGTACCTACACCCCAATGTTCATAGCAGCAATGTCCACAATAGCCAAACTGTGGGAGGAGCCGAGATGCCCTTCAACAGATGAATGGATAAAGAAGATGTGGTCCATATATACAATGGAATATTACTCAGCCATCAGAAAGGATGAATACCTACCATTTACACTGACATGGATGGAACTGGAGGGGATTATGCTGAGTGAAATAAGTCAGAGAAAGACAATTATCATATTGTTTCACTCAGAGGTGGAATATAAGAAATAACGCAGAGGATCATAGGGAAAGGGAGGGAAAACTGAATGAGAAGAAATCAGAGAGGGAGAGAAACCACGAGAGACTCTTGACTCTGGGAAACAAACTAAGGGTTGTTGAAGGGGAGGTAAGTGGGGGGCTGGGGTAACTGGGTGATGGACATTAAGAAGGGCACATGATGTGATAAGCACTGGGTGTTACATGGAACTGATGAATCATGAACTCTACATCAGAGACTAATCGTGTAATATATGTTGGCTAATTGAATTTAAATAAAGAAGACGTAGCAGGTTTCAAATGTACTAGAGAACTGGTTAACTAGTACTAGTCAAGTTCATCTCTGGGCCCTGGAAGCACATGTTGGGTATAGGTTACATGATATTTCTCAAAAACGTATTGGAATTTTTCCCTCAACAGCCCATGTTCTGTAACATATTAGTGGAAATACACTGTGTTACATTGTCAATAGGATTGACCTTGGGCAACCATGAAGCGAATGAATCTGCTTGGGATCCTGTAACCCTTGGTGGAGTTTTAGTCATGGCATGGTTAGTAACTTGTTATTTTTTTTCTGCTCACTCAAGTCATGGAGTGGGGTTAAATAAATAGGTCTAGTATAGTTAAATTTATTGAGAAATGCTTAAATCATAAAAAGTCTGAAAGCTAGTGTTAAACTTCAAATCTGCCCATCCAGAAAATGCCGAGGCTCCGAAGAGCTTCCAGAGCCTTCTGGGGCAGATGAGTGTGAGCAGCAAACGCAGCCCCAGGATATATAATAAATCATGGACCATTTGACAAAGATGCCAAATGAGGCATGTGATCCCAATAAAACCACAGAAGTCTGAGTTCAAAAGCTGTGCGCACCAGGGACAGACAGCAGAGAGATACTCACTGACAGAACATATCTCATGTGTGGTATTATGTGTGAAAGACTGATAAAATTTTTACAGTAAAAGACTGATAAAACAGATGGCCTCTAGGAGGATTTTTTTTGTAGTTGTTTATTCTCGCGTAAGACAGGTTTTCCAATAGTATTATTTGACAGTTTAATAAAAATCGAATTCATTATGAAGTTCATACAATGGAATAAAACCCCTCATATGAAAAATGACCTAATCTCATAATAAATTAGACCCTGATACCTAACCGATTCACCTTACCCCCATCATCCAAACATTTAAAAGTCAGTACTGATGTCAGGAGCGCTTTCTCATTAATGGAGAAGCACAGAAATAAAAAGTCATGCTTTGGGAAATCAAGTTAGCATATCATACATATTCTATTAATATCCCTTTTTCTCTATCAAAGGGGCAGAAAAAATTAGAAGTAAGCCATAGAACATAGAAATGCAACCCAGTCATATTGGGATAGTGTGTGCGTGTGTGTGTGTGTGTGTGTGTGTGTGTCGTCGTTTATTCAACTGGCTGTTTCCGAATCTTGGGCTTCATAGTACTTGTCCACAAGGGGATTTAACTGCTTTAAGAGCCGTGTCTGAGAGTCAAGCACTGGTCTTCTTTTTAAGCACATAACTGGATGTTTATAGTTCTTTAAACAATGAGATAAAGTGACCCGTGTAGAACTCAGGCACCAGGGGACCAGAGGGAAAGAGGAGCAAAGCCCTTCGTTGTTCTAAATTAAATGAAGTGCTGTATGCCCTTGGCCACTGAACCCATGAGTGGAGGTCTTTCGGGGATGAAGGGCACAGGTGCTCCGTGGATCACGGTCTAGGTGCCTCCCTTGCTTTTGTCCGCCTTTACATGCAAACCTTATCTTTTAATGAGATCTCAGCTATTAGAAATCCTTTCAGGTTGTGAGAAGGTTTAAGTTCCTTGGGCATTTTCTTTTTTCCATTACTTTGGCCTCTATCAGCATATGGAATTTTAGGTGTTACATGGGATAACTCACGGTTAACAGTGAATGATGATGCCCATTTGCCTCCTGCGTGAGGGAATTATGGCTTCTTGGAGAAGAGTACCAAAAACTCCTTAGCAGGCCACTTAATTTGGATTGGCAAGAGAAAGAAAGGTAGAAGAGTTGGAACATTCAGGTAAATGAATAATGGAAATGAGGGAATGTTATGTTTTCAATCCTTCAGCAAAGACTATAAATTGACAAAATATTGCAGTATTTACATTAATATGCACAATAATTTGACTTTCCTACTTGTATAGTGTGGAGAACTTAAATGAAGCAGTACCAAGCCCATGGCCTCAGGGAGGGAACAAGGTTATGAGTCTAAGCAGAAAGAGGCGGGGGCTACTTAAACCAAAAGGGAAAAAAAGAGATTTAAGCCACTTGCAAAACTTATGCAGGACATTTAATAAATTTCCAGTATTTTGTCTGGAAAGAAGGGCAAGTTTGGAGCTTTTAGATCTCTCTAGTACAGAGTAAATCAGGGGAGGAAAATCCAGTTTATTAGAAACTGCAATGAGCTGCTTGCTGGGGGGTGAGGGGAGGGTGAGTAGGGAGAGGGAGAAGGACGGTAGTGGAAGACAGAGAGAGACACCAAGCACTGGAGCAACTGAGCTGTTGGAGACCTGTTCACAGTAATAGTCAGGGCTTTCTGTATTCAGTGAAAGGCCCGGAGACCCTACATGTGCCGTGCATTCTAGGTAAGTCACTAAACCCAGAAAAAGCGAGATAAGTAAACCAGTTTATAATCCACAAAATACCTGGATGTTAAAATAAGACTTTCTTTTAATTTTGTTGTAAAATTTATGTTTGGTGCTGCATCTATCTTGTGGAGGATATTTATTAAAAAGCCTATTTTTAAAAAAGTTTGTTTTACATTACAACAAGCTGAAATGAGATCTCAAATCCTTTATATTATGCTGGGGAGAAATGAACAGTTTAGAAAAATTGTGGTTTGCTGATCTTAAAATCACCAAAATTCCATAGGTTATAGATTACAAGAAAGTAAATATTTGATTTTGAATGACCAACAGTTGAATCCACCCCCCTACCTCACACACACACACACACACACACACACGCGCACACACACACACACACACACACAATATCCCAATATGATTGGGTTGCATTTCTATGTTCTATGGCTTACTTCTAATTTTTTCTGCCCCTTTGATAGAGAAAAAGGGATATTAATAGAATTTGTATGATATGCTAACTTGATTTCCCAAAGCATGACTTCACATTTCACTGCCATTGTCAAATTCACGGTCCACATCTCCTGCTTTGGCATTCAATGTCTGCATGCATCAACTCTCAGAAGACTGTGGTCCTGCTCTCGGGTCTTTCAACAACCATCTCTATGAATTGAGGAAGTCACTTAGCTTCCTTAGGATTTAGTGGAAGGAGGGAGTTGTGCTTCCTTTTTACTCTGTCATTTTTTGAGCATGTATTGAGCATCTTCTGCATGAAAAGCTCTGTAAAATGTACAGAGAAAATGACATATTGTCCACAATGTGAGCTTACTTGGATATGAGACTCAGAAGGACAACCTGACCAGCAGTCTATTATGATCAGTCCCATGACCTTAGCTCACTAGCCTCTGTTCTAGGCTAGTCCGTCCTGTCACCCACTGCCATGCAGCCACACCAAATATCTGTCACCTGTACAACTTCACTATGTCTGCAACAAAATTCAGAACTAAGCATTCTAACTTTCCAATTTGCTTACTTAGTAATATCTAACATAGTAATTATTTGATTTTCAAGAATATATTGATCCATCGACCCCTTTAAGCTTTACCTATATACCTGAAATATAGTATTACTGGATGTATAAAATACTCAATAAAAGTAAGAACACAAATCTATGAAATAGAAAACAAGTATCCAATAGAAAAATATTAAAAAGACAAATTATGGTTCTCTAAAAAAACAATAAAAATGATAAGATCATAGCAGTATTATTTAAGAAAAAAATAAAAAAGATTTCAATAATACAAATGAAAAAGAAAAATCACCATAGATACTTAAAATATTAAATATATAAAAAGAATATAATTGGGGGTGCCTGAGTGGCTCAGTCAGTTAAGCGTCTAACTCTTGATATCTGCTCAGGTCATGATCTCAGGGTCGTGAGATTGAGCCTCACATCAGGATCCATGCTCAGTGGGGAGACTGCTCCAGATTCTCTCTCTCCTTCTCCCTTTGCCCCTCCCTGTTTGCATGCTCTCTTAAAAAAAAAAAAAAAGAATATAATCAACAGCTTTATATCAATACATTTGCTAATTTAGACAAAAGTTTTTCACAAAATTTACAAAAACTAAAACACTAATAAATGAACTGTAAATAATCATACATTTGTTTAAAATGTGTATCTTTAATTAAAACCCCTATATGAAAATATTTCAGGCCCAGACAGCTTTCCTGAGGAATTCATCTTTGCTATTAAGGAAGAAATAATTCAACTTTACATAAACTCTTCCAGAGAAGAATACAAAAACTGAAGACTTACCAAGTCATTTCATGGGGAGAACAAAAACTGGTAAACCAAAATTTGTCAAGATCATTACAAAAAGAGAAAATTGGTGGATAACCTTTCTCATTAGTCAGGGATGAAAATTCTAAATATAATATTTGCAAGGACAATCTAATGCTGTATTAAGAGGAAAATCCATCATGATGAAGTAATTTTATTTAGGTTAAGAGAATAAAGAGAAAAAATATGGTCATCTCAAACTCACAAAAAATATTTGATGAGAATAACTGCATATTTATGATTAAAAACTTCTCAGCAAACTCAGAACAAAAAGAAATTAAATTCCCTCGTGGAGTTCTATCTCCCTCCTCTTCCTGTAAGTGACGTTCCTCTGTCCTTCAATGCCCCACACAAATATTATCTCCTAGGTAATCATATCCCAGACCATTTACTCCAGTTTTCTCTGTTTCATTTTTCAGCTCGCCTTTTCTACAATAAACAGATTATTTTACTTGCTACTTCCCCCCTCAACACTTGCTTATATAATACATGTAATGACATATAAGTTTCTTATTGTATTCGCATGGTGTCTCAGCTAAATTATCACATCTTTGAGGTGAGGGACTGTCAATTAGATAGACATTTAGAAGATTTTAAAAAAGCATTTATTTTTTCAGTAAATAGACTAAAGTTTAGACTATGTTATGGTCTACACATACATAAGCCATGAAGCTTGCCGCCAAGAAATTCAGTCTAATAGAGAAGAAAAATATATAAATAGAAATAAATAATGATGCTAATGGACAAAGACATACAAGATGCAATAACAGAAAAAAACCATTCTTAAGTGAGTAGTACTATAAGCCTATATAATGGCGTATTTCAATAGCACTTTCAAAGCTTTTCTGATGCAATTTACATTTATTAACTGAATGCACTTAATTGATATCATTAAGTACTTAACTATGTTCTTGAATATACCCGTGAATGAGAGATGATCCCTGCCCTTATCAAAACCAGTCTGATGGAGAAGGATGGAAAAGGATAAAAGACTCGCATTATGGAGATAAGAACAATGTGATCTGGGAACAAAAAGAACAAAGACGCCAGCTCTGTCTGAGGCATCAGGGAGAGATTCCCTACAGTGACCAACAATTATTTGTTCAAACAATAGATAGTGAGTTCCTTCAGTGAGCCCATCACTGTGTTCAAAGCCAAAGTGAAAGCAGTACACAAAATAGACCTGAAAGATAGCAACATTTAATCTGGATTTTTTTTTTTAAATAATCACTTTCAAGGAAATATGGTCTGGAAGAAAATTACACAGATGAGAAGTTTGAGAGCTCATGGTGGTAAGATGGCAGGTTCTGTAGCCTGAAAGCTCACGCATTGTTCCTGTCTGAGGCACTGTCTAGTTGGGTTGCTTTCGGCAGGTTAATCTTCCAATGTCTGATCTTCCTCACCTTTAAAATGTAAATATGATATTAAGAGTATAGAGCTCTTAGGTTTGCTGGAACTTTTAAATGCTGTAATGCCTTCAATGTACGTAGCATAACAACAGGAACATCGTTAACTCCTCAGGATAACTCATGCATGAAGTGTAAATATTTTTAAGCAAGAAATTCACATACTTTGTTTTTGTTTGAGAAAGATCATGATGGTTTCAGCAGGGTAGATAATGGGCTGAACAAGTAAGGAGATCTTTAAGTAACAGAAAATTGCCAAGTCAGTGGCAAAATAGGAGCAGAGAAGAATTTATTGAAGAGATGTGTCCAAAGTATGATGAAAAAGGGTGTGTGATGGTTTTCGTGTGAAAGAAAAGGGTGAAGAGTTGGCAGTGGGAACCAGACCAGAGAGTGCATCCGTTTCCTAGGGCTACCCAAACAAATCACCACAAACTGCGTTGCTCAGAACAATAGAAATTTATCTCATGTTACTGGAGGCCAGAAGTCCAAAATCAAATCAGAAGGTGGCAGGGGCGCCTGGGTGGCTCAACTGGTTAAGTGTCGGACTCTTGGTTTTGGCTCAGGTCATGATCTCAGCATTGTGGGATTGAGCCCCGAGTCAGGCTCTGAGCTGGGCGTGGAGCCTGCTTCAGATTCCCTCTCTCCCTCTCCCTCTGCCCCTCCTCTCACTCTGTCTCTGTCTCTGTCCCTCTCTCTCAAATAAATGAGTAAATCTTAAAGTTGGCAAGATTCACTCCTTTTGGAGACTCTGAGGAAGAGTCTGTTCCGTGCCTCTCTCCCAACTTCTAGTGGTTGCTGGTAATCCTTGGCGTTCCTTGGCTTTGGATGCAGCCCTCCAATAGCTGCCTCTGTCCTCACATGATGTTCCCTCTGTATTCCTCCTTCACGTGACCTTCTTATGACAGTACCAGTCACTGGATACAGGTCTCATCTAATCCAGTATCATCCATCTCGACTAATCACATCTGAAAGACTCTGTTTCCAAACATCTGAAGTTCTCATGGACCTGAATGGGGGGCAGAGTGAGCACTACTCAATTCATCATAGAAGGCGACACCCTTAACAGGTGAATGAGAAGGTTTAAGCTGGAGACTTGGAGAATGGCTTCCCCTTTCAACATGCTAAAGTTCAGGTACTCGCAGCAAATGGCCATGACTGTGCCCAGCAGGCAAGTGAAATCAGGACTCAGAGTTCAATGAGCATATCAGTTTGGAGAAAGATTAGAAAATCACTAACACTCGGAAAAGAAAGTTATTTAAGTGAACGAGGTCTTCCAAAGAGAATACCCAGAATGATGAGATGGTGAACAAGAAAATCTTCTTAGGGTAAAACCTTGCAATCTGTTAAGTTTCTTAAAATATCAAGGTTTTCTGACACTTTTCTTTGTAATGTGTGAATCGCTGATGATAATTGCATTAATTTTTTTAATCTTTCTAAGCTCCTATGTTAACCCTGCCAATTTTATTAGCCAAAAAGTGATAAATAGAAGATGCTTGATAAAAATGGGCACCAAGCTCTTTGACATTTAACATTCAGCTTTTCTTCTGATCAAATTAGTTGTCCTCTCTTGAAATACCTGCAACTGTATTTCAGAAGCTCTGTTATACTAATTTAAGCTGTTCATGGTAAGACTTTTTTTGCCTTAGTATTTCCTTCACTGTATTATATGTTCTCTAATAAAGGTCTCTGCAAATAATATCCCTTACACATCCCATTTACTATTTCCCTTCAGAGGTTGAACTAATGCAGTTTTTCTATCAATACATACTTTAGTCCTACACAAGACCGCATGTGTCTTGCAGGATACTATATTTAACATTAAAGTAAACACACACACACACACACACACACGAATTGCCCTGAAACCGCATGATTAACTCACTGTATCTTTCATCAAGTCACGTGAGCTTTCTGTCAGCTTTGGTCACCAAAAAGTGAGGGAAGTAGTAACTACCACTGAGTTTACAGAAATCTTTAATATATTTAAAATTTTTTGTCAACTGTAAAGGGGTATATAAATGAAAGGTTTTGTCAAACCAATATTACAGTGAAGACAAAGTTGAATGGGAGGACCACTATCCCAGAAGTTCCTATAGTAGTGTTTAGACTTCGTGTCGCTTTGGAACAACTAGCTAGAGTGATGGCATCAGGAGCAGAGATGGCAGGGAAGCAACGTCATAGGTTCTCTGAAGGGCAGCTCCTATAAGCAAGGGTACCTCGTGGCGGCTAATCACACCATCAGATATACTGGTTACGCAAAAGCAGAAAGGGCTGCCATCCACTCAGAACGTCGCTCACACCTATGAGGTAAGCTATGCGGTTAGAGGTTGTGCCCACAGAGCCACAATCACTCGGCAGTCTGCATTTGAGGACAGCATAACAAGGACTTATTTTCACCCTCCAAGACCTGCCATGTCTTCAGCGAGACTCACCCAACCTACAGAGAACTTGAATAACTATTCAACCAGAGAAAAGTTGGACAGTGGAGAAAGTAGAGAGAAGCCAGGGGCCAGGTGTGTTTCCTCTCTCTGGTTGAGGAAATACAGAATGGAGGTGATTTTTGTCTGCAGAACCTTAGAAGTGATGGGAGATTCTCAAAAACAGCACACACGAAGCAGCAAGCGAGGCCAGGTTGTATATGTGTGAATAGGGCAGGGTGGGATTTGAAGTATAAGAAAAGGTAAAGGAGATGATACACTATTTGGGGCCTCTGTTGAGCTAGTGCATGAGCCAAATTCACCCTGCCCCTGTTTTCGTAAATAAAGTGTTGCTGGACACAGCCGCGTTCATGCATTTATGCATTGTCTATGGCTGCTTACACACCACATGGCACAGCTGAGGTTTAGACCAGAGGCCATATGGCCTGCAAAGCAAATACATATAATATCTTCCCTTTACAGAAAAAAAAAAATCCCCTAACCTCTGAGTTAGAGGAATGAAAGAAGCAAGATCTTACAGCGAAGGAGTAAATCCCAACCAAAACACAGAGCAAGAAGTGGGATTTGAAGTGAGGAAGAAAGCTGATTGCAGGAAATGGCAAACACGTGGACCATGCAAACAGAACATTTGTGACATATGTTCATCATATTATTTAAAATGAATTGAGAACAGGTGAATAAAATTACAGCTATCTGATACCCAAGCTTTCAGATCTTCTCATAGATTCCATCATCTAGAAAGTAAATATTTGGACTGGATGATCTCTGGAGTCCTATTCAGACCTGAACATCCATGACTGTAAACAGTTCCAAGGATCTCCTGGAGTGTTTTGCTACCCTGCAGGAGAGACTACGTATTTCGTTAGTTCCATTACAAACCAAATGGGGAGAAGCACCGATGTAGACTATGGGATTTTTCATTTAACCCATTTTGATGATAAAAGTTAATTCTCATAGAAAGGGCCTTTTAAAAATCTCAAACTATAGGGAAAACTCTGAATTGGGCATTTCACTGACATCATATGTGAATAAGGAGCTGATGTGCACGAAGTACTGTGAGCTCAAGAATCCAAACTCATCATCATCCTGACTTTATCCCCGTGTCCCCCATCCCTTCTGTGTCCCCTATTCCAGTAAACTGCAGTGACCCCAGGAAGGAACCCAGGAGTCGCTGCTAATGCTTGGTTCTTTTTTTTTTTAAGATTTTATTTATTTATTTGAGAGAGAGAGAGCAACACGTGTTCGGGGGTGGGGGAGGGCAGGGGAAAAAGTAGACTCCCCACTGAGCAGGGAGCCCCTGAGGTAGGGGTTGGACCCCAGGGCTCCGTCATCATGATCTGAGCCAAAGGCAGATGCTTAACTGACTGAGCCACCCAGAGCCACCCAAGCACCCCCAACACTTGGTTCTTAATGTCTCTCCGCAGGACCTCGCAGGGCTTCTGTCAAGCCGCCAAGCCCTCTTAGCACTGCCAAGATCTCTGCCTCCCTCCGTCTGCACTGCTATTGCACGAGCCAGGTTTACCCACTTGCTGTCACAACTTCCCTTGTCACAACTCACTCCCTGGCTCACTTAAACCAACATTGGCCCCTTAAGGGGGTCCTTAAATGGTTCTCAAGTTTATCATGGTCTTGTCTTTTGCTGAAGAAACTAATATAATCACTCGCCTTCCTCATCCTCTCAGTCAGGCACTATCTTTGCTCCACCTGTGGAGAACTGTATGATGTCACCTCTGTGTCTTTATACAGACTGCTTTCTCACCTCGGGATGACTTGTCCATTCCCTACCTGTCTACACTCACCTGCCCCGTCATTGAGAAATCAACTTGGAGGTCATCTCTTTAAGCAAGCCTTCATGACCTCATGAGAAAGAACAAAGTAGCCATATTGAGTAGCCAACAACAGCCCTGGACCAACTTATTTCATAACATAAGCAGTGCTGTGCTGTAATCCCTTACCCACTTTGTCTCTCTCACAAGCAAGACATTCTGCTTCCCAAGTACAAGATCTGTGTCTTTTATCATTTTACCCCCAGCACCTAATAGACTACCCAGCTTATAGTAGGCAATAAAGAAATATTTGTTGAAGAAAATGAGTGAATAATTAAGCCATGGAAATATTTAAAAAATAGAATGTGAAAATTTCACAAGAAAGTAAAAAAATGAAAAAAAGAATAGGCTTCTTGAAAAGTCCTATCCTGTGCCCATGATCGGAAACATGGTTACACACATTATATGTGTTTAAGACGTTGTAACTGTGCAATTCATCATAACGATTTTGCTACAAGCTCTCATACCTGAAGTGCTTTCAGAATGGGAAAAATAAACAGACCAACCTCAGTTCTCAAACAGGCAGTCAAAACCCAAACACATGCACAGAAATCATATGTGCATCTATACAACAATCCCAAAGAATTTGACACTAATTAGGAAATTTAAAAACAAATACCAAACACACCATCCATTGAAAGGGCTGGGAGTGAATAGACCATTGACACCTGATAGTCCAGTTCAACACCAATGTGTCACTCCAATCCCTTCATTTCAGTGTTATCAGCCAGGAGGAGGCAGGGAGCAAGGAAAGCGGCAGAGCATATGTGGGAAGGGAGCAGAAATTAGGAAAAAGAGGCAGAGGACAATATCCATGTCTTTCACTTCTTTAATTAGTAAAATATACCACAGAAATATTTTTAAATAACCTATATTTAAGGTTTATTATCATTACCAAGCTTTATTATCATTATTTTTGCCATAGATTCCTTGGCTGTCTGGTGAAGTCTATGAACCTCATCTCCGAGTATTATTTTTAACGCATAAAATAACATACATGGGAACATAAACCAATTACATTGCAATACTGCTCTTAACCCCAAATTAGGTCTACTTCTGCTACAAGATAGAAATTATTTAAATAAGAACAACCTTGTTCTTTGAGTCAAAGATGCCGTTTTATCAATAATAAAGGTGAAGTGTACAAATGAGGTATTTTGCTTATCTGCATCATTAAACCTGTCCAGGGAGTTTTCCTTAAAACAATGAGTAATGACGGTATCTGACACATCTTGCTAGCGTGCGTCTCAGCCCACTGATCTGCGGGTCTGGCTTTAGCCAATTGAATCTTAGACTCTCACCCTGCACACGAAACTTATCTCTGTTGCCCGCAGGCACCTGAATATAGTTACAGAGATTGCATTGGTCCAAGACATAGCGAAAGCAATAATCCCAAGAGATTGTAAAGAAAATACTAGCATACTGTTTCCAGTTTATAAACAGCGATACAAAGTCCTTGAATGCATGGCATAGATCTTACACGATATGTCAGTATAACACATAAATATAGCAATTCAGCCACATGAATTGAGGAAGTCTGTGTGCTTTCCTCCACATGTGCTAGCTACTACTATTATTTTGCCTAATTAAAATTTATTCTTTAATATTGATAGTATATGCAATTCTAGTAAATTATAACTAGGCATGCCTAGTTACTCAAACACACATAAGTATAATATAATTGATTATATTAAAATTATATTATATTAAATATATATATTATATTAAAATGTAGCTGAACAGTTGATTAGCACACAGAAAAAAATAAAATTAGATCTTCACCCTACACTATGTATCAAGAAACAAGTTCCACTGAATTATAACAGTAAGTGTAAAATTACAGTTAGATACAAATAAAAATAAAAAATAAGTACATATCTATTTATCTGATGGAAAATATCAAACGGCATTCTGAGCAAAGGCTTTAACATAAAGAAAACGTTGATAGAGCTAACAATATTTTTTAAAAGAAATGGTGCTTAAAATGCAAAAACTAAAACCAAATTTGGTTCATCATTTTAACAAATATTATATTGGGTATTATGCTTATGATAAAAAGAGATTGGACAAACCATTAAGAAAAGGATAAGACAGCTAACAGAAACAAGTGAGACACAAACAGGCAATTCACAAAGACTGCACAGGAACATGTTCTCAGCTTTCATGTCAGTAACATGTTTTTTTTAAAGATTTTATTTATTTATTCGACAGAGATAGAGACAGCCAGCGAGAGAGGGAACACAAGCAGGGGGAGTGGGAGAGGAAGAAGCAGGCTCCTAGCGGAGGAGCCTGATGTGGGGCTCGATCCCAGGACTCCGGGATCACGCCCTGAGCCGAAGGCAGATGCCTAACGACTGCGCTACCCAGGCACCCCATAAAGATCTTTTAAAGAAAAGAAAATGTGGGCACCTGGGTGGCTTAGATGGGTAAGCATCTGCCTTCGGCTCAGGTCATGAACCCAGGGTCCTGGGATGGAGCTGTGCGTTGGGCTCCCTGCTCAGCAGGGGAGCCTGCTTCTCCCTCTCCCTCTACTGTTCCCCCACTTGTGCTTTCTTGCTCTCGGTCAAATAAATAAATAAAATCTTTAAAAAAAGAAAGAGAAGAAAATATGTTCATTATATTTTATGTGTCAAGAGCAATCTGAAAAACAAAACGATGTGTATGTATAAGTATAAATATGTAGAAAAAGGTTTGAGACGATACACACCAGAATATCAAGTGAGACCTCTACTCCCAGTCAGGATATAGTAACAGGACAGATTTCTCCTCCCACTTGCGACAACTAAATATTAAAACAAAATACATGAAACAACAGCCCTCCAGACATTAGATGCTAGGCAAGGAAGGACAGTGATTTCGAAGAACTAAGAAATGGGGATGTAGACGAGGTGAGCTGGGAGACTGGTCCCACTTGCTACTTGGAGGAAGTTTCCAGCCCACAGTTCGGGGAAGGGAGATGCACAGTCAGAGCCAGGACTCGAGGGGCCAATACCTGGAGTCCAGCAGAGCCAAGGCAGGGTTCTCAGGACAGCATGACAGACAAAAAAGCTGCACGGAGAAGAAACTCTGCAGAGGGTCTCCCTCAAGAATCCGGTTGACTACTGTTGATCAGTGTGCGCATGTGAGGACAGTACCTGAGACCAGGACAAGAAACACCTGAAAGAATTAAAGAGAACAGTTCTTGGAGCTCAAACAGAGCAGGGGATTATGCCTGTACCTGACAGTCGGAGTAATAAACATTCGTTAGAGGCCATTGGTGAGAGTCCTGAGAAGGGTCTTGCCTAGGAGAGGAAAAGATTAATTCCATAGGAAATGCAGATCTGGTTCTACGTAACAAAGTTTTAAAGGAAGCTATAAAAGAACCAAGCTGTTCCCAGGTGACATAACTCTATCTAGCACCAAGCCCGGGAGCATGAGGAACATAAAAATCCTGGACAGGACCACAATATGTGGGGCGCCTGGGTGGTTCAGTCCTTAAGCGTCTGCCTTCGGCTCAGGGCGTGATCCCGGAGTTCTGGGATCGAGCCCCACATCAGGCTCCTCCGTTGGAAGCCTGCTTCTTCCTCTCCCACTCCCCCTGCTTGTGTTCCCTCTCTCACTGGCTGTCTCTATCTCTGTCAAATAAATAAATAAAATCTTAAAACACACACACACACACACACACACACACACACACAATATGTTCCCCTTGTTCAGCACCCAGTCAAAAATTATAGGGTATATAGAAAGGTAGGAAGGGATCACCTAGGATGAGGATAAAAGTCATTTAATTATAACAGATCCAGGAACAACAGAAATAACAGAATTAGGACACAAGATCATTAAACAGCTTTCACTACTATATCTCATATGGTCAAGAAGGTAGAAGAAAGAATAAACATTTCGATACTCACATGGAGATATAAAAAGACCCAAATTGAATTTCTGAGCTGGAAATGACAATGTCTGGGAGGAAACACGCCATGGATGAGACTGATGGCAGATTAGACATGGCAAAGGAAAAGATCAGTAAATTTGATGAGCAGCTTTGGTTATCTTCCTACTGCTGTCGTAACAAATTACCCCAGACTTAGTAGCTTCCTGAACACACTGGTTTATCACCTCACAGCTCTGGATGTCAGAGGTCCAACACACTCCCCACTGGGTTATAATCCAGATGTTGGAAGGACTACTTTCCTTCCAGAGGTTTTTGAGTGGAAGCTGTTCCCTTGCCTTTTCTGACTTCCAGAAGTTGTTCGCACTTCTTGGCTTCCGGCCCCTCCGACCATCTTCAGACCCAGAAACAGGGTGTCAAGTTCATCTCACATTTCTTGGCAATGGCCTATTCTTCTGCCTCTTTCTTCTTCTTTTAATAGCGTGTGTGGTTAGAGTAAGCTTCCCCAGATAAACCAGGAAAATCACCCTCTTGTAGGTCATCCAGTGGTGATAATAGATCGATCAACACTATAGAACAAAATTAGAAAAATGAAAGGTCTCAAATGACCCCAGCTGCTTCTGTAAGAAATGAAAAAACAGGATTAAGTTAAGCCCAAAGTAAGCAGAAAAAGAAAATAAAATAGACCATAGCAGAAATCAATAAAAATTGAAATATACAAATATATATAATGTACATTGGATATATTATATTTGCACACTTTCTTTTTTTTATAATAATTTTTTATTATACTATGTCACCATACAGTACATCCCTAGTTTTTGATGTAAAGTTCCATGATTCATTACTTGCGCATAACACCCAGTGCACCATGCAATACGTGCCCTCCTTAATACCCATCACCGGCCTATCCCATTCCCCCACCCCCTCCCCTCTGAAGCCCTCAGTTTGTTTCCCAGAGTCCATAGTCTCTCATGGTTCATTCCCCCTTCTGTTTACCTCCCTTTCTTCTTCCCTTTCTTCTCCTACCGATCTTCCTACTTCTTATGTTCCATAGATGAGTGAAATCATATGATAATTGTCTTTCTCTGTTCATTATTTTTAGTAGAAAGAAATACCACATCAATATTTTCAGAATTCAGCAAAATATATTTTTTTAATCTCCAGGCTAATAGATTTAAAACAAGGATTACTGCTTAATAAAGGGCAAGCAGTACTCAATATTGAGATGTAATTATAACAAAAATCTTCAAGAAATCAAATTTAAGAAATGAATGAATTTAAGAAATTAAGAAATGACGAATAAACAACAACAACAAAAAAGAGAGACAAACAAAAAACCAGACTCTAAAATACAGAGAACAAACTGGTGGTTGCCAAAGTGGAGGTGGGGTTGGGGGATGGGGAAAATTGAGTACATTTGTAATGAGCACTGAGAAATGTGTAGAATTGTTGAAACGTTATATTGCACACTTGAAGCTAATATCATACTGTATGTTAATTTTACTTGAATTAAAAATGTTTTAAAGTAAGAAGAAAAGAAAGAAATCAAAACCAATTCTCAGGGGGGAAACGAATATCCTTTTTAAGGCCATCTTTCAGAGATGTGTACAATACAGCAACCTCTGGGCCTCCATCCATTAATTCCACAGCCATGTATCAAGCATCTGCTGACGATGAGTTAGGGAGTTCTCGGAGACCCGGAGGTACAGCAGTGAATGAGAACTGTACGTCTGGGTTACAGTGTATACAGATGTCCTGGCTGCTGCCAGCAGCCTCTGGACCACACTCCAGTGGTTCTCTCCTCCACCTCCACCTGAGATTCATACCGTGCTTCTTTTGATGAAGTTTTTCCCAGATGCCTCCCCTGTGCAAGGGGGGGAGGGGGGTTCTGTGACAACCCGATTCTTTCCTATTAGCTCAGACATGTCGAGTGGGCAGGGTGCTCATGCACACGGGTGTTGGGGACAGAGCAGGACAGGTCTTGCTAGAAACATTTCGTCTTATATTCAGACCTACCTTGGGGGTCTGTCTCATAATACCAGACATAATCCCATGTGGTGATCCTCTGTGTACCTCATAATCCTATGGCTTTTTTCTCCAGTTGGCTATCTTTTGGATCCCGGGGCAGGGGGCGGGGGGGAATTCAATAAGTCTATCTCCCTGTTTCAATTCCGGCCTGAGTTTTAATTTTCTAAGGTAGGGCTCCTTGGTTGTATTTAAATCAAGGGACAGTGCAGATATTTCTTGCCCCTGAACCTAACTCACGTGTTATCAAGTTCCCTGCATACGCTCCATGGCAGTTAAGAGGGTTGAAATGGAGTATTTAGAGGACATCTAGAGAATGGTATGACCTAGAGCCACCTGCTAGCATAATAAGTATCAACGCCATAGCCCCCAAACCACTATTAAATATAATTTCTGTTTTCAGGTGTTTTCCCACTAAATTGTGCATTCTTTTAGGGGCTACATCTCACTTATTTTTGTATCTTTTGTATCTTGCAAAATATTTCATGTGAGAAGTGAACAATGAATGCTTATTAACTAAATGAAAATGCGCATTGATTTCATCCAAAGGTTTTAAACTTTATTTGGGTTTTACCAAGCAACCCCAAATAAAATGCTCTCCCTTTCTAACTTCAGAAATTGTTGAGAGGATATGGCAAATCACCAAGCCTCACTACGGGGCATTGTGAATCTCTTTTTCATAGTTCCGGCTAGAAAAACACAGTATCCTTCCCTTTTCTCTCTGAATGCTTCAGGTTTCTGTGATTTATTTCAAGTGAATTCCATCCGGGCGCCTCAGAGCTCTTCTGAGAATTTTCACATGTAAAATTAGATCATTTTGGTAATGAATTTTAAGGTCAACACTTATGTTTAAACTCAAATGCTTTCAAACAATTGTTCTTAAATAGTGTAGGATTGTAAGACTAACTCAAAGTAGACAATACCATGGTGATAGCTAGAGTCCCCCATCTCCTAAAGCAAGACCTGTTCTGTTTTCTTCTTTTTTGTCTTTAACAATCATATTTATTTATGGCATCATGCTCACGAACACTTGTTTATGTTCCGTATTCCATTCTCACATCTGCTTTCTTGAAACATAAGCTGAAGAGACACTTTCATGTTTCCCTGAGCCGTTTTTTGGCTTTTTTTTTTTTTTTTTTTACCGTTTTGTGGACACTTATAAACATTCAAACATCGATTTCCCTCAGAGTTGCCTAATTAGAGTGACCTCATGAATAAGGTGGCTTACAGCACCTGTGTCCTTCAAAAGCTTCTCCAGCAAGATTTTCTCAAGAACTCCAAATAATGGGACCATCACGGATGCTTCGTGAGCTCCTTTAAAAGGATTATTGTTACTAATGGCCCCAGGAGTGATGCCTTATGCTTTGCTCTAAGAAGGAGCCTGTTCTCGAACACAAACAGGCGTTGTCTAAATGTAGCTCCAGGGCTAATTAGCAGGGACCTTCATATCACCAGAAACACATGTAATTAATCTGACAAGTTTCATTAATTAATTTTTTTGAGAGAGAGAGAGCCCACGAGCGAGGGGTTCTGAGGGGTGGGAGGGGCAGAGAGAAAGAGAATCTTAAACACACTCCACGCCCAGCACAGAGCCCAACACAGGGCTCGATCTCATGACCCTGAGATGTTGAGCTGAGCCGGAATCAAGAGTCCGACCGCTCCACCGACTGAGCCACGCAGGCGCCTTTAATCTGACAAGTTTGCAATGCTACTTCCCATCCCTAAATTCTTGCAACTACCACTGTTTAGACTGCTTGCCCTTTACTGCCTCTTCTGTCTCAATGGGTCAGGCTGGAAACGAGATGGAGTGTCAGCTGCCCAGGGCCGACAGGGGGCGGGGACGCTGGCTGTATTTGCTCTCCATGCAGCTAGTATATTTTCAGCTTGGTACCTAATACCTATTTTACCCCTTCTCCTATCAACCTGCTAATGACCCTTACTTGCTCAAAGAACAGCTCAAAAGTCTGGTTCTTATCTTGCCAAGTTACATCACACTCGCCCCTTAGCTGTGTATCTCCGTAGGACTGTGGCATTCATTGCAATATTAATACGATGTTTTACTGCTTTGATCTGCAAAACTTTTATTTATAAGTAGTCATGCTAGTTCCATGATTTAAATTTGTCTTGACAATTAAAAAACAAGACACTAAAATTATCTTTAATTACAGGCACGAAACATGATAGAAATGTTACATTAAAATAAATTAATTCAGTTTTTACCTGAAAAGAGCCCCTGGAGGTTGGATTCATATAGAATAGGCAGAAACACATGGAATAACGTGGCATAGATTTCTTCAGGGATCGAAGATCAGAGCCCCTGGTTACAGACATGGATCATTGGCTTTACTTCCACTGCCTTTGATCAGATCTATACGAAATTTAGGATTTAGTGAGATATTTAACTCATCCTAAAAATCAATACTTTGGGGGAGTGGGATTATAAGCAGAAAATGGCAAATACGTTATTATTTTGAGAAACAGTAGATTTTGAACAAAATTAGTTATGTTTTAAATAGAGGCTTTAAAATGTTTAGATTTAGGAAATAAGAGACACCTATTTAAGACACCTTAGTTTTCAAAAATTTTTACTTTTAGTTAATATCAATGGCAAATGTAAGCCATATTGGTAGCTGGGGTTTTTTTGCTGTTCTTTGTGTGTGTGTTTTTTCCTTAAGAAAATAAAGTATGGTCAGGGTGCCTGGGTGGCTCAGTTGGTTAAGCATCTGCCTTTTGCTCAGGTCATGATCTCAGGGTCCTGGGATGGAGCCTCCCTAACCCCCCCCACACCCACATCAGGGAGCCTACTTCTTCTCCCTCTGCCACTCCCCCTGCTTGTGCATGTGTGCCCGAGCTCTCTCTCTCTCTCTCTCTCTCTGTCAAATAGATAAATCTTTAAAAGGAAAAGAAGGAAAGAAAGCATGGTAATTTAAATGCTTAAAGAAGTTTCAAAGGCAAACACTTTTCCAGAACTCTAACATGGAAATCTAAATACGTACGTGGACATCTATACGTGTCCTACAAGCACGTTAACATAAATCAGAGCAGTGTTAAAACAACGATCCTAAAATATCTGTAAATATGAAAGCGTTCACATTAAAAGAAATATTATAGATATCTGACATAATGAAATAGTAAGATTTTCTTCTTAGAGGATTAAAACATCCCTGCATATTTGTATTTTGCACATGAACTGTGAGGCTCCGAATGGTAAATCACAAACCAGCAAAAAGCCTAACTGTATTATTAGGAGGCTAAACTAGTTTGCATTTAAGGTGGGGTTGGAATTCTGAGACTCTATAGGATTATACACTCTGTGGAAGTTTGTGGCGTATACGCACATCCACATACACCGACGTTTACTTTAATGGCGTCTTAAATTCCGGCAGAAATACTGAAGGAAATAGGGGTGGTCAGAGCTCAAAGTGACCCCAAGGAGCAGGGATAGGAATTTGTAAAGACATGACTGTTCCCAAGACCTCCAACTTTGAAAAGAGGAATTAATAGCTATATAGGATGTGTGACAGCAGAATTTCTCAAACATTTGGCACATTATTTGTCCCAAACCACAAAATGATGTGTAAGCACTTCAGGAAAATCTCAGAAGGAAAGGAAAATGGCTCCTACTTGCTAAAAAAAAAAAAAAAAAAAGAATCTCACAATTTGTCACCTTGGAAAGATTCCATTTCATTTTTCGTGAAATTTGTTTTTAAGTGTGAAGTGCAGAAATTCCCTTCACACCGCACAGTGTGTGCACCTCACCTCATACTCACAGACTAACTCGCAGGGGGAATCTATGCCACATATTACACAACCGGGGTATAAGTGGAAGAGCCCGGAACATTTTCTCGGTATAGTTTTACTTATTTTGTATTTGTTAAAAGTAGAGTTCCTTTTAAAATATAACAGGAAGATGAGAGCCCAGTTGATGCTGGTGACAAGAAAAAAGTCATCATAGAGCCCGTTTACCCACTGCCACACCCAAGTGTGATAACCCTGTCGAACCACACACACATTTCCTTGCAGGTTCATTCCTGGGGCCACATCAAGTTATTCTATGCCATATGCTTTAACCTGACTTCTACAAATGTATTATTTATCTTCTACCCTACTGGGTCAGGCTTATTCTTGTAAGACAGATCATAGTTTAAATGACACAGATTACACTCATACCTTCATAAAAACAGTCGAGATTGTGGCAATGTGATGCCGGTTTCCTGACATTTGAAAACATCTAGCATACGGATCCCCCCTATTCCTCAACTCTTAGCACACCAATCATTTAGTCCACAGGTTTCAGCACTCACCCTCTTGTTTCTTGTGTGTTTTCATGTAAATAAATATCCCATCGAATGCTTCTTGCAGAAGAGAACTCAATCTCCCTCTTCATCGTGTACTGTTCATAGTGTCTAGAAGATGAGGGGACACAAAGCAATTGCTCCGTTATACCTGTGGCTGCCTGCTCTGATTGAGGGAGGAATACTCATGGCCTTCCTTGTGAACCACATCCTTTCCAAAGGTCAGCTGCTTGACACTTTTCTTCCATTTATACGTCGCCTTCTGTTTAGCTATCGCGATAAGAACAACGTTATTCCTAAATTCTACCCATCTTCACCAGTTCATCCCAGCCCCTTACCTATACACACACATTTACACACGCACATTCACACACGTGAAAAAATACTACGGGAGCATGTAAAGTGTTCGTTTTTGGTTTATTATTTTGTTTACGTGTTAAAAGCTTCACCCTATGAATAACAGTGTTTGTTTTTTTTTTTTTTAAGAGAGTAAGAGAGGCTGGTCTGAATTAGTAAATAATTTTTTTAAAGATTTTATTTATTTATTTGACAGAGAGAAAGACAGCCAGTGAGAGAGGGAACACAAGCAGGAGGAGTAGGAGAGGTGGAGGAGCCTGATGCGGGGGTCGATCCCAGAACACCGGGATCACGCCCTGAGCCGAAGGCAGACGCTTAACAGCTGAGCCACCCAGGTGCCCCTGAATTAGTAAATAATTTTAACAAAATTATGTATGTGACAATCATACCTTAATTATAAAAATAGGTTGGTTCTTAGTGAACCCTCCTTATTTGGGGCTATAAAAGGTCATTGGTTTGGAGGCAAAGTGAAATCAAGTAATGTGTATTTTTTAATTTGTTTTCTCTTACTGAGTCTGAACTTGTGCTGGGACTTTAGTAAACCTCAGTGAGCGCCCTCACAATCAATAGATTGTGTCTAGATTGTGTCAATGTCTAGAATGATCCATTGCTGTGAGTCATACAAGTTTAATTCATACGCTGATGCATTTAGTTCAGGGTTTTTTAAAAATTACCAGAAAACATCTTTCTAGGCATTTTTCGAAAGAATCTGTTGCATTAGACTTTGTCAAGTACATGAGTGAAACAAATGACATTTCCATATAACATCTAAACTGTGTGCAATGTTAGTTCCCCTCACTGATGGTCGTCATAACCCATAGTTGAAAGTACTTCATCCTCTAATGACTCAACCAATGGACCGTGAAACATTCCAACCAAACAGAATCTTGCAAAGTCTTCATGTTTCTCTGGCTGCACATGGAGTTGTTTGTTTGTATCAGACAGTAAAACTTGGAATCTGTCGGGGCGCCTGGGTGGCTCAGTCGTTAAGCGTCTGCCTTCGGCTCACGCCGTGATCCCGGCGTTCTGGGATCAAGCCCCGCATCGGGCTCCCTGCTCCGCGGGAAGCCTGCTTCTCCCTCTCCCACTCCCCCTGCTTGTGTTCCCTCTCTCGCTGCCTCTCTCTCTGTCAAATAAATAAATAAAATCTTTAAAAAAAAGAAAAGAAAAACAACTTGGTATCTGTCATATTATGCAATTCAAGATAAAACAAAGGATTAATCATACTTAGGGAATGCACAAAACTAAAATAACCAGACAGTGCCCCTAATAAAATGTTCATCAATGGGAAAACACGAAAGATGAAAAATATGAATCAAGTTATGCAAAACCCACACAGAAACACTTGTTCATGTTTACACATGGCTGATCTTGGAAATAAGCGATTTTCCTCATTTGTGACTACTCCTTTGGCTCTAACTAGCTCTGGATCTGCTTCTGATAACAAAACAAGTATTCTGGTTTTCAGGATCAGAGCATACTTGACTTTTCAAGGAAGATGGACTCTAAGAAGGGAGAAATGAATGGCAGGGATTAGCTCATTGGCTAGTAGCATTAGTAGCATAACACATGAATGCCTCAGATTTCAAGCAAAAACAGAAAAAACCCATCTTTGGTAAACAATCTCAAATATATATATTCTGAAAAAAAAAAAAAAACACGACAGTGAAATCAAGGGACAAGGACATCACCAGGTCCCCCAAATTTAAGCTGTGCTCCCAGGAGACAGTAGAAGGCTGCCATATATATGGTCACCCAATTCAGTTATGTCAACAAAACAACCCAGCAGGCCACGGAGCATCCACGTTTCCAACTTCCACCTCCATTCTGTTCCTGGATATGTGTCAGGCATGAGAGAAAAGAAAACTGTCTTTGTTCTCTTCTTCATGTAGGGAAATAAACCAATTGCACCTCTAACTCTATAAAAATTTGTTTTTCCCATGGATAAATTTGAGTTCTGGAGTAATTTATCCCCCATCCGTCCCATCCGATCAGTGACATTCAGAGCCTGACATTTGTACAGCTAGACACAGTACAGTGGATGCCAAGAACAGTTCCTAACTTAGATTATTTTCCGTTGTTCTCTGTTGCTTGGGGATCCCTGTGCAATTTTGTAATGACTTTCATAGCATACCAACATTCAAAAACAACTATATTTATAAAATCATTAACATGATAGCAATTCAACTCAAGTAACTTGACATAAAAACTGGCACCATGAATCCTTTGTTTGTGAAGGCACAAAAGTAAGGATCAAAATGTTCCTCAGGGTTTTGTTTTTTTTTTTAAAGATTTTATTTATTCGACAGAGATAGAGACAGCCAGCGAGAGAAGGAACACAAGCAGGGGGAGTGGGAGAGGAAGAAGCAGGCTCATAGCGGAAGAGCCTGATGTGGGGCTCGATCCCATAATGCCGGGATCACGGCCTGAGCCGAAGGCAGACGCTTAACCGGTGCCACCCAGGCACCCCCCTCAGTGTTTTTATTCAGGGAGTTTTAAAATGTTAAATGTGGTACAAGAGCTAGTTATCAAACTTGTTACCAAAACAGTTAGAAATAGAATAACAGAATACTGTCCAAGTAATTAGTAGAATGGTAGGATATTTGTTATAATTTATATAAAATTATATATGCTATGTATATAATTATATATAATACATAATAAAATTATATTTAGATTTAATTGAATGTTTGCGTAGTAAGGAAGAAGGGAACAGAGTGATCATAGCTAGTACAAGGGCCAGATCTCAGTACGAACATATTTAATTCAGTCTGGCATGGTTTGCGGAGTGGGAAGAGAAATCACTGATAAAGCTATAAATCTGGGTAGGTAAAGATGGATAATTTTGAAAGCCAGGCTGAGAACTTTTGATTTTCTTAGGTAATATGTGGGTAGCTATTTTATATGCTATGAAAAGTAGTGAATCCTTACAAGATTCAATTCTGTTTATTGTAATCCCCCCCTTACCCATGGTTTTGCTTTCCCCAGTTTCGGGTGGTCTGAAGGCAGGTGGTCCCCCTGCTCAGGTGTGATCAGAAGGCCAGTAGTAGCCTCACACTACATCACGATGCCTACGTCATTCTCCTCACTTCATTTCATCACATACGCATTGTATCATCTCACATCATCAGAGGAAGAAGGGGAAGTACAACACAGGAAGGTATTTTGAGAGACAGAAAGGCAGAGAGACCACATTCACATAACTTTTAATACAGTATATTGTTATAGTTGTTCTATTTTATTATTAGTTACTATTGTTAACCTTTTATTGTGCTTAAGTTATAAATTAAACTTTATCATAGGTATATATGTATAGGAAAAAAAAACATAGTATACATAGGGCTCAGAACTAGGTTTCAGGCATCCACTGGGGGTCTTGGAACATACCCCCCACAGATAAGAAGAGACCACTGTCCTGGGGTTTTTACAAATTAGAGAAATATATGAGATCCAATGATAGCAAAGGGCACAGAAATTCATGTGTATTAGTTATTTTATTCTTTTGTAAGTGTATCTTAACTGTGAGTCTCAAACCACAACATTTTTTTAACGTTTTTTTAGTATATTTGTTAGTCACCATACAGTACATCCCTGGTTTCTGATGTAAAGTTCAATAATGCATTAGTTGTGTATAACACCCAGTGCACCATGCAATACGTGCCCTCCTTACTACCCATCACCAGTCTATCCCATTCCCCCACCCCCTCCCCTCTGAAGCCCTCAGTTTGTTTCTCAGAGTCCAAACCACAACATTTTCTCTCTGTACCGTATTACATGATTTAATTTTTCATGTGTCCTCTACTCCCAGGTAGCTCCCTTTGACATGAAGTAAAAGAATGAAGAATAGAAGAGAGAAAATGAAAATATTTGGGTTTGGAAACAGTTTTCTGCACAAATTATGAGGAAGTAAGACTGAATTCTTCATAAGGTTGATAATTTATCCCCGAAGACAATTTCAAAAGAGAAGCACAATAGTGGTAAACATAGAACTGGCAACCCAAGCATTATTTACAAACTCTTCTTATGGTGCACCCTCTTGCCAAATTAGGGTTTTAAAGATTTTTCTATTCTTAGGCTTCCTTTCTGCTAAGGACATGACTGATTCCAAACCATGAGATGAAAAGGAAGTCTCTTAGAGGTGCTTCTGGGAAAGCAAGCAAGGACGGGATGGATATAGATAAATGTTAGTACAGGAAACATACCCACTTTGTCATGATGTGATGCCCGGAGCTTCAGCAGCCACATTGTGCCCATGAGATAATTGCCAACAAGACAGGCTCATTGTCCCTAAGAGTGTCAACTCACTGCACTAATACCAGTAAAAGCCTGAAAAACTGTTTATGTTGGAAAAAAAAATCTCAATTATTTAAGCCGTGGTACATTAGGTGTTTGTTTTGCTTGTTTTTGTTTTTGTTTTTGTTTTTGCTGCTACTGTGGCTGTTATTGTTACTTGGCCCTGAACTCATTCCTGATCAATATAAAGGTTTTTTAATTTTTTTTTTTTTTTGCAAAGTTGATATTATTGAATAAAAGCAGAGTCTGGGATGAGGATGACCTTAAAAAGCAAAACTCTTTCACATTTATAAGCTCTGTATGCTACTTAAGCTCATGTTTTTAATGTATTTATTAAAAATCCTTAGAATCAAATAAATAAAAAACATAGTTAAATATATAGTTATATAAAATATAAAGGTTTTAGTCCATTATAATAATGCAAAATTCAGTTTACTCATGACATGAAAAGCTGTTGATTCTGAAGACTTCTGGCCTAATTTGTTGAGATGAGTTTTAGTTGTCGTGGATTTGAGACAAGTCTCTGGGATGTTGTGAAACAAAATGAAGAGAAATGTTCTAAATGTTCTAAAACATGAAATTTTTCAGATATAAATATTTAATAGCATATAGTATTATTTATATTATGTTACATAGTATTATATACTATATATCTATATATTTATACATTTGATATGTTATATATGTTTTTATATAATGTTATAAATGATATATTTTGTATTTGTATATTTTTAAATATTTACATTTAATAAATATGCAGATTTATTTATTTATTTATTTTTAAAAGATTTTATTTATTTATTTGACACAGAGAGACACAGCGAGAGAGGGAACACAGCAGGGGAGTGGGAAAGGAAGAAGCAGGCTTCCAGCGGAGGAGCCTGATGTGGGGCTCGATCCCAGAACGCGGGGATCATGCCCTGAGCCGAGGGCAGACCCTTAACGACTGCGCTACCCAGGCGCCCCTAAATATGCAAATTTAGAATGAATATAGAAATTATAGAGATATATGTTTCTATAATGTATATTACATGATACATATTTTAATATTTATTATACTTTAATATTATATATTACATATTTATATACAATATTCATATATTTTAAAGTTAAAATGGCTAGGGTTGATGACATGTTCAAGATATCTAAAGGATTTTTCTTTGAAGCCATCAGAATATCCAAGACATAATCTTTATTTCACACTTTAGGGGGTACTTTTAAATGAGAAGAAGAAGGTTGGAAACATAGGTCTTTTTAAAAGTGCTTTTGTTAATTACTGTTTAAAATTTAAGAGAGGGGTCAAAAAGCATTAAAAACTAAGACCTTTTTAGCATACTCATATTTGCTCATGTCATGTAAACTTTTAGCAATTAGTTGCCATGCTCTGGGAAGTATATGCCACGTTGTATCCTTTTAATTTAATTTGAAATAATATTTATAAGCTATAGCTTCTCCATCTTCATAAACTTGTCCACCCTGAACCTGACTATTGGTGAAGAAATGATAAATATTGAGAGCCTCTAAATACATCTTTAGGCATTACATAGAATGGAAAAGTCTCTTTATTATGCAGCAATTCTCTAATATAATCAACCTAGACTTCCTAAAATTTTCAAGAAGCGTAGCTCAATGTGAATGCAATTTTTAGGTGTTAAAAAGGAAAACAAAAAACAAAAAACAAAAAACATCTGTGGCCTTCACCAAGGAGTATGACAGTTACTGTAGAATAAAAAGTTCAGTAGTTTGTTCTGGAAGATTACACTTCTCCTTGGGGCTCTATGGAAAAGAAGTCCGTAACTCGGCAGTGCCACAACTGCTTAAACAAACCAGGAAGCAAGATGCTTTAAAAGGAGTCTGTCGTTGCTATGCACTCTTCGTAAGTAATTCAACTACTTAAAACTGTTTTCCAAAGTGAAGAACGCAGTGAGTAGAATTTTGTGTGTCTGTGCTTTGAGTCTATTCTCTGTTAACCTTTCTCTGAAAAGACATGCCAGACATTATTTTCAGACAATTGTTCTGTTCAGAGAAACACTAAGAACAAATAAGCATTTGCACTTGAAGTGTGAAGAACATTTTAATGGCGTTAGAAATAATTTTGCTTTGCTAGCTGCAGGGCTAAGAAAAATGACTGAAGAAAAACAGTCCCAAAATGTGGTGAAAAGATATTTAGATTTATCACTGAACTTTGTCTGCTGTTTCTCAGACCTTTTCTTTCACCAGCTGATAATAAATGTCATGTATCCCTCATAGTCCTGTCACAAAAGAAAAAGTATCTCTTCATCGAGGTGTAAGGCTCTTCATCTTGTCAAAAATGACAGACTTTCAAATAAAAGATTAAAGGTCTAAGATTTTAATCTCTCAAAGTTGAAAAAAAAAGTTTCTAGAACTTAGGTACTCTCTCCCAGTGACAAATTATCATAAAATATACAAGATAGATTATGTTTTAGCTCCTTTAAGTAATAAATGAAATTACAAATAAGCAATATTAGGGAATAGTCATCCATCCTAGTAGGTATATGTTGAAAATCTACTAAAAAGGTCAGTGCTGCTTTTGCTACTTAAGGCTATCAGTTATTAAGAACTGAAATTTTTTAATCGATACAGCAACCTTGCAACCGTAAAACAACAGTCTAACATCTGAAGGAGAATGTGAAGAAATTCCTTACATGGGGGAGCATTCTTTATAGGGACGTTGGTATAATGCAATGGTACAGAGTATGTGTTTTATGTTCAGGTATTCTGGGCTCAAGTATGTCCCTCCTGCCTGATTCTGACCTTGAGAAATTGACCTTCTCTCTATGAGCTCAGTTTTCTGATTTCTGAAATCTATTTTCTTGTCATTTTTTCATACCTATGTCTCAAGGAGGTCCGAGCTCCTTGAGAGCAAGATTGTGTCTTACCCACCTCAATATCTAGTCCATGACCAGATTTGAGTGTCCTTTGAGATATCTACCCTTATTGCCCCAAGAAAGAGACGTCCATCTATCTTAAAGCAGCATTTTCCACGTCTGTCTCTCTGTCTCTCCTGGAGACAAGAGGCTTTATCTCCTTGTTTTTCTTTCTGTGTTGGCATCTGCGGGTATCCCCCCCCCCCAGGGCCCTTTCCAGTTTCAGGAGCCAGGAGTCTAAATGTCTTACTGACAGAAGTAGGCTCTGAAAGCTTATCCACTCTGTCCTCCCCCTGGTTTTATCCCTTGATGTCATCTGCCCTTCTTTTTGTTTGTTAGGGTAGTTTTCTTTATGTCTAGACATAGCAATAGTGACCCAGGAAATACACGGGTACTCAGCACTGCATTCGCTTACAAAATACAGCATTTCTAGTTGTTAACTCGGAGTCTCTCCCCTTGTCTGATCCCATTCCCTCCCCTCCCCTCGCTTAACTTTAGTGATTATTACTCCCAAGCATGTCTTTAAATTTTACAACTTATGTTTGTATATGCAATTCCAGAAGTATTGTTATGTTTTTGAATTATATATAAATGGTATCACATACCAGGTCTTCTGCAAACTCCCTCTTGCTAAATATTATTGCTAAGATTCATTCATATTCATATGTGTAGCTTGAGTCAGTTTGCTGTCATTGCCATAAACAACTTCATTGTGCTAATATATCATATTTTATTCTCATTTTCATGAACCTGTTCACTCTTTCCTTTATTTGTTTATTTTTTGCAAACCTCTTCTAAGAATAATCTTGTATGTTTCTCCTCTGGTGCATTTGTAAAGGTTTCTCTAGACTACAATATGGACATAGAACGAGTATTTGAAAGAGAGAGTTTTACAACTTTTCTTTTCATTGCAAAAAATAAAATAGCAAGTTTTTATTGGAATTGTATTGGTTACATACTAAGTTCAAGAGAATTGACATCTTTACAACATTAAGATTAGGTCTTTCTTATTGTATTACAATAAAATACTATAGTTTCCTTTACACTGACTGCACAACTTCGTTAAATCAAATTTGGGTCCTAGTAGCCATATTTTGTTGATTTTTAAAAATAGCATCTTTATGTAAATTTATATTTTCTCGATTTCATTTTTAAGACATAGTAATACGTTGATGTTTTATATACATCATACATCTAGCAAACCTGATCAATTTATTTGGTTAACTTTATTATCCATTCTGAATATTTCAGAAGACTTTCTAAATCAAAATTATATCATCTGTGAATATGGACTTTTCCTCATTTTCTTTTTAAGTCTTACGAAACTTACGCCATTCATTGTTTCTTCTGCTCTGGCTAAGATTTGTAGAACAACACTGAAGAGGAATGATGGTACCAAGAATCCTCGTCTTGATCCCAGTTTTAACCAGAATACTCCAATGTTCCTACCGGAGGTATGATGTTACCTATAGGTTCTGAGTGGGTACTGGTTATGAGTATAAGAAATGGTCCTTCAGTGAGTTAAGATTTATTTTGCTTGTTTGGGAGCCATAAATATGTGACAGATTCTACGGAACCTATTCCCCTGATCAAAGGTTTTTATCCTTTCATTTATAAATGTGGTGGAACACATTAATAACTTTCTAATATTATCCCATCCTGAAGCTACAGAGCAAAGTTAAAGTGTTGCCAGGGATTATGTGCTTTCTATACTGGCAGATTTGGATTGCTAAGTATTTGTTCCAGCTTTTTCCATCTACGTCAGTGAGAAAGAGTGCCCTATATTTTTTTTTAAGACTTCACCTGATTTGGATATCGGTTCTCTCTTGTAATAATAGTTTCCCCTTTTTAGTAATCTGTAAAAGCTTATCTGATAGGAACTTTATGTATCTTAAATATATTGAATAATTTACTGTAAAAATATTGACTCCTTTTTTTATTTTGAAGAGTATTTTTTAATGTAGTAAAATGTACATAACATAAATTTACCATTTTAACCATTTTTTAAGTGTACAGCTTCATCAAAGTAACCTACATGCACACTGTTGTGCGACCATCGCACAGACTTCTTCCCCAGCTGAAATTCTATAGCCATTAAACACTAACTGAAAGGCATGTTTCTAAGTGTTGAATTTCTATTGGTTCTTAGAATATTGCCTTTAAGTGGGAGCTAACCACTGGACGTGAACAGACGAAAACAGTAGAGGACTTTTTATTTGTAACAAAGGACATTTTATTTGTGCAGTGTTAGAAAGGTCAACAGAAACCATAAGGTTTCTTCCACAAGTGACTGTTTGCCTTACATAAGCTGCAGAAACCATTGTAAAACCCTGGGGAATAAAGGATTCTTCAAAAAGGGGCAGCACCACCTCACCCCCACCCCCAACCTGCTGCAGAAAGCCCGTGTAAGATATTCTACCAGAGAGGTCAGTGGATAGGTCTACGAATTGATAACTAACTTGAGTTAGGAAAAAAAAAATTAAGTGATATTTCTTGTTGACCTGACTTAAGAGTATTAAAACTCATACCCCATTCATATGAATTCTAAATATGAATTTCTTCTGATAAGATGTTCTCCCGAAGTCTAAGGCAGAAATCTCTCAGTCTATGGAAATTGCTGCTGGAAATCATAACAAGAATCTTGGGCCAGGAAAGGAGCTATTCATCCTGCATCAGCTATAATGGGAATGGTTTTTAAAGCCAGGTCACAACTTGACTACTCTGACACTTAAGGGACAGCTTTTAGGTGTGGGGACCAAGTCTCCAAAGTTACTATTTCTATCCACCTATTGATGTCTTCTCAAACTAGCTTCACCTTTTCTGAGGTAAAATCTTGCCTTTATCCATCTACTCTAGTTGAAATTCTAAACAGTCTGTATGGTGGCAGTGAGGGACTGGAATCAGGAGTTTGCTCTGTTTATGCTGGACTGAAGCTGAAATGGAATCGCGTCTTTCCCAGCTTCACGGGAGGAGACTTAGCTCAGAGACGTGTGGTGGAAACACGGATGACTACAGAACTTGAAGTGTAATGATCTCTCCCTATATATCCGCCATGGGGCTTTCATGTCTTGTCTGAAGTGAATTTACAGAGACTTGGATATACTTATATCTGAATAGGAGACAAAATCATGTTAGTATCACCCCCTGGCGCCATGATGAATGCAGATGCTTTGAAGGGCTCACAGTCGAGAACAGAGTCAGGAAACTTTTTCTGTGCAGATCCATACAGTATTATGAGGGGCTTTACAAGATATTTAGTTCTGTTGCAACTACTCACATCTGCTGTTCCAGCCTCAAAAGAGTCATAGAAAATATGCAATGGATGGGCAGGGCTGGGTTCTAATAAAACTTTATTTACAAAATGGACAAAGGGCTGGATTTGACTCCTAGTTCGTAGTTCGCCCACAGGCCATGGCCAGAGTTCACCCACCTCTGCTTTAGTGTGAGCTTTCCCTTCACGTTCTCACCTACCTCTGTAAGGAAGCAAATCTGGGACTCACACGTGTCTACTAACTTCCAAATATTGCAAACCCTTCCCCAGCTTTACATTTTGAGTTTGATGTAGTTATCATGGAACAAAATGGTGTTTGAGAGTTATGTCATTCAAGTGACTTATTAGGAGGGTGATTTTTATGTTTAACTTGCTAGGCTTTGGGGATTGAATCCATTCTGATCTTTATTCTTAGACTATTAATTAATTTATTTGAGTTTTGCCTAGATACATTTATAAGAAGAAATGCATTATTGCAGAAGCTCTGGTCATCCTGGTGTACTTATTATATACAGACCTTGAGGATAGCATAAAGCGTGTGAATGGAGATTGGGGTCATTGCAGAGTTGCAACATGTCTGCATTGGGTGACATCTACATCATTTTTTTTTTAATATTTATTTATTTATTTTAGAGAGAGAGAGAAAGCATGGTGGGGTAGAGCAGAGGGAGAGCAAGAATCCTCAACTATACTCCCTGCTGAGTGCCAAACCTGATGCGGGCCTCTATCCCAGGACCCTGAGATCATGACCTGAGCCAAAATCAAGAGCTGGTCACTTAGCCAACTGAGCCACCGAGGTGCCCCACATCTGTTATTATTACATAACTTGTCCACAAGTGATAAAATGGCACTGTTGGGTTTTTGTTTTTGTTTTTGTTTTTGTTTTTAAATACACTCACAACCTGGATATTAAATCCAGGTGACTTGGCCTGCAATCGTATAAGGCCACAGTTCTCAAGCAGTGTGCCCAGGGACTCTGGCATGCTACAGTAAACTCATAAGGGTACTAAGGGGTATCTTAAATTTTCAAAGAAAAAACAATGATACCCAATACCTGTCTATTCATTTATCTATCTCTTTACAACTTTATTATTGAATTGTCCTTTTGAACCCTTTTATACCAGTCTTTATTAACCTCAGTAAAATTTTATTTATTTATCTAATTATGGGTTTTCTGTTATATACTTATTTTTCTAATTCTGGAATTTCTATGATAGTGGTGTTAACTATTCTGAAGCTATCCATAATAGCTCTTCACTTTTTTTCTATCATCATTTCCACCTCTTTGTCTTTTTCCTTTTTCTGAAATAAATCATTGGGTTGCTCCTCTAAGAATTTAAATTCTTTTTCACATTACCTAGCTATAATTAGTTCTGTTTCAACAAGCATCTCTGTCTTTAGGGATTTGAGCATAGTCTTTCCCAGAGTCAGGCCTATGGGTTCCTTCTGGGGCCAGAGCTTCCATATGAAGTAAGAACTCCTTGCCAAGGTGGGAAGTAATCCTTTGGAAGCAATAGCCTGAAATTATACAATTCAACTCATCTATCCTACACATAACTGTAGTTTCATAAATTACCATTTTAATTCTACAATTACCAACTTATTGTTCAGGTTGACTCACATCCATGTCCCCGACTGTGATTCTCTTAACGTCACCTGATTAAACTTCATTCTGTCTTTCCAATCCATTTCCAAATATATTTAGAAAACTAAACAATATTCTTTCAACAAAAAAGTCTCTACAAACAAAAAAATATATGAATGAAAGGCAAATAAAAATGTATCCTTCCTAATACAAAATCGGTTTTGTAGGAAACAATGTAGCTTGCAACCTTGGTTTCGATTTGTAAATTATAATGCAAAAAGAATCTAGATGTGACGCTAGCAGAACAACAGAATAAAAAAGGGCACATTCAAGTTTTGTTCTTAATTATAGAAAGATGGTATCAGTTGTGAAAGCAACAATTCATGTTCATACTCTAGGATCTGCCTAATTTATGAATCGTTTTACTCTTGTAACTGGTACACTTAAGGTGTTTTCATTAATGAAAGGGTACCTCTTAGACGTATTCTTTCCAAACAGTATGGAGAAAAACAGGGCACTATAAATTCCCCCAAAGAACAGGTCCTGGCCAGTTTTGTTTCAGAATCAAAGTGTGGGTGGAGGAAGGGGAGTGATTTTGTTAAACTTTTCAGCTTCATATCTAAATGCTGTCTTGAATGCCTTTACTGTGTAACATGGTATAGATCTGCTTCAGTATTTGAGAAGCATAAATCCTCCATCTGGATTATATTGTAGGTGTGAAAATTTGTAGTTGAAAGACATGTACTTGGCAAAAACTTAAAATTACAGGAAGCTTTTTGAGTAAGTGAAAGGTGAGAAATTACTACAGTCAGAAGATCTGAATATCCGATTTCTTCATTTTGAATTTTACAGTTTTCTTTACAGCACTTGGAAACTTAAATGAGTCTAAAATCGCTATCATTTTATATTTATTTTTCGAAAAAAATCTTTAAAAACATTTTGCTCACTGATGTAGGAGACTATTTCTTTATAAAAGTGCTATAAACTATACAGAAAATCTTGCATTTACAACTTGTGATATATTGAGGGTCAAAACCAAAAAAGGAGAGCACAAGAAAAAGCAGACTTTAACAGGAATGTACGTCCCCAAAGCGACATCTCTTTAAATTTCAAAACTTGAAAGCAGAATGACTATAGCAACACCGTCCTGAACGGCAGGATAGAAGTGCCCACCTGACTACAGGCTTCTCTCAGGTCCTTACACTCCTTCTGAAGGAAAGGTGTACAGCCCTGCGCGCACAAGTGAGTCCGTCCCTCTGGGTTTCCTACCGCGCAGGTGTGGTCTTGTCCACTTCTGTAGGAAAGGTTCCCAATCTACCATGTCAGTCCACATCGCTCTCCAGCATGCATTCCCAGCTCCCTAGTGCGCATGTCCAGCTGACCATGTCAGAGGCACCTCTAACATAAGCACAGAGGGAAGCTAGTGTTCATATGATTCAAGTCAAACCTCTACGCCAATTCCTGTATAGGAAATAAATCAGTAACTTGGAAATCATCCTCGATTCTTTTTTTTTTTTTTCCCCTGACTACCTAATGTGACCCCTCATGCAAAGACACACTTTGGGGGACCATTTTAACTCCCATCTATCTCTCACTTTCATTCCCACCTATCTAAACCTATTATCACACCATTAGTTTAGAGTCTTACTATTTCTTTACCCCAGTCCTGCAATCCTGGAAATTGGTCTTTCTGTGCTCAGGTCTCCTTTGCTTTTCTCACTGAGATGTAATAGAAATATAACATTGGGTTAGAATAGGATGTACAGCATATTGCTTGATGTGTGTGTATATTGTGAAATAATCGTTACAATAACTTTAGTTAACTTGTATATCACCACACAGAGTTACATTTTTTTTTTTTTTTATCCTGGTGATGACAACTTTTCAGATCTACTTTCTTAGCAACTTTCAAATATACAAAACAGTATTGTTAACTAGAGTCATTTTCTGGAAGTTATATTCCCAGGACGTATTTATCTTGTAACTGAAAGTATGGTCTCCTTTTCTATGCCCAGAGTGGCCTCAGTGCTGTACGACTTCAAGAACAATATCTGATTATGTCAATTATTTTTAAACTTCCTGCAGTGGATCCCCAGTGACTATAAGATTAAAGACAAATTTAAGGACAAATAACTAGAAGAATTTATGTGGACGATATTTATAAACATGTAAATAATATAAATTAATAGTGATTATAAATAACAATAATAACACTTTTCTATGTTGTGTGCATAACACAAAAATAGCATAAAACAAAAATATTCAGCAATAGTTTACGATCTGAGAAAAATAATTAAAATTAGAACAAATATCCTTTTATTATTTTAAAACAGGGTAGAGTTGAGGTGCCTGGGTGGCTCACTCAGTTAAGCGTCTGCTTTCAGCTCAGGTCATGATCCCGGGGTCCTGGGATCAAGCCCCAAGTTGGGCTCCATGCTCAGAGGGGATCCTGCTTCTCTGTCTCCTCCCCACTCGTGCTCTCTCTCTCTATCTCTGTCACTATCTCTGTCGACCTTTCTCAAATAAATAAATAAAATCTTTTTTTTTTAAGATTTTATTTATTTATTTTACAGAGAGAGACAGCAAGAGAGGGAACACAAGCAAGGGGAGTGTGAGAGGGATTCTCACCGAGCAGGGAGCCCGATGCGGGCTCGATCCCAGGACCCTGGGATCATGACCTGAGACAAAGGCAGACGCTTAACGGCTGAGCCACCCAGGCACCCCTCAAATAAATGCATAAAATCTTAAAAAAAAAAAACATGGTAGTTATTAATTCACCTTATATTACATTAAATTATGTATACACATCATACTATGTAGGGGAACCACTAAAGTTAGAGGCTATTGATAAATATTCCAAACTAATGGAGGAAAAAAAGGATAAAGATAATTAGACTTGACTGAACAAACAAAATCTTCTAAAAAGTATCAAAACATGACAATGTTTGAAGAGAAAGAATAAAATATTCTACCAAATATATGTTAAGCACCAGTCAGCTGACGCAGCAGTATTAATATCAGGTGAATTAGACTTTGGAGTAAAATTATAGTAAAGATAAGGTGGGTCTACATGATGGTTAAAAATTCATTTATCAGAAAAATAGAAATGACTTAAATGTACACATTTCTAGCATTATTGCTTCAAAATATATTTAGCAAGAATTCAAAGACTCATACATAAGGTATAAATCTGCCATCAGGATGGAAAATTATAGTTTTCCTCTCTAAGATAGTAGAATTAGACCGATAGGGATGCCTGGGTGGCTCAGTTGGTTAAGCGTCTGCCTTCGGCTCAGGTCATGATCCCAAGGTGCTGGGATTGAGTCCCACATCAGGCTCTCTGCTCATCTGGGAGCCTGCTTCTCCCTCTGCCTGTTGCTCCCCCTGCTTGTGCTTTCTCTCTCTCTCTCTGACAAATAAATAAATAAAATCTTTTTAAAAAGAAGAAGTAAACAAACAAACAAAACAGTATGAATTAGAACAGCACAACAGTACTAGTCAGGGTCCAATCAAGAGACAGAAATCACATGGCCTTTTCAACTATTATTAACTATACCTCAAGGGTTAGTATGGGTAAAGATAACTCTAAAGAAGATAAGAATGGCAGATACAGGAGCACCTTCTACCTCCAGGAATGAGGTAGTACCTAGAAGAAAGAAAAATTCTGAAAGTCTTCCTCCATCCCCACATCCAGGCCTGAGATATAGAGCTTACTGGACCGGCCCAGCCACAGTTCCCAGAGTGGCCATGGGTGCCATGCTGGCAGAACTCCCTGGGAAGTTTTCATCTGGGTTGCCGGGAAACATCCATTTCAGGGAGATGCCTCCACAGCCTTGTTGTGAAGCCACCTGAGGAGATATGTGCTAGGGAAGCTGACCCAGGAGAAGGTGCAGAACATGCATGGCCACCATATGTCCCAGGAGCTTGCTGGAAGAAGCTCTCCCTCCTTCAGTTTCCTTCCGTGTCTCTCACATTACAGCATGAGACCATGCAACCTGGTAAGAGAAGAATGTCTTAGAACATAAGCAGGGCTCCGGAGCATGGATTTGGAATGAAAAGGTGACAGTTTATAACTGGCACAGTGATCAACAAGACTGATCTAGTTATGACATGAAGAAAACCACACACAAAGTAGACACACTAGAGTTGACTCTCACATGGAACATCTCTGAAAATATAGTTACAACTGTGGTATAGATTTAGAAACTAAAAAAAAATTAAAATAAAAATAAAAACATCTATGGTACTCATGAGTCAAAGAGGAAATTAAAGTGGACACTTACAAATATTCAGAATGGACAAATAATGGAAATATGACACAGAAAATTTACAGTCCAGCTGAAATAGTTCTTAAGATGGGGGGCCTGGGGAGCTCAGCCGTTAAGCGTCTGCCTTTGGCTCAGGTCATGATACCAGGGTCCTGGGATCGAGCCCAGCATCGGGCTCCCTGCTCAGCGGGAAGCCTGCTTCTCTCTCTCTCACACTCCCCTTGCTTGTGTTCCCTCTCTCGCTGTCTCTCTCTGTCAAATGAATAAGATCTTTAAAAAAAAGAAAAAAAAAGTAGTTCTTAAGGAGAGATTCAGAGCTCAGTTTTAAAAAGAAGAAAGCTTCAAATTTAATGAAGGTATGATTCTAAATTATAAAGTCAGAAAAAGTTTTAAAAAATAAGTCTGAAGAAAGGGGGAAAGATAGAAAGTAGTAAACATGAAGACAGAAATGAATGAAAATTGAAAAATGAAGTAGTGAATGAAATAGAATATAGTATAGAAAATAGTATAAGATTCGATGAAACCAAACACTGGTCCTTTAAAATACAAGCCTGGTAGCTAATAAAATAGAAGAGAAAGAGAAAACCAAAAATAATTTGATGGGATTTACCCTTTCAAACATTGAGACCTACTAGAAAATGAAAGCCATTTGGATGATTTGGAAATGGCACTGGGGGTGGACAAATAATGGAATGGAATGGAATGGAATGGACCCCAGAAATTGGTCAAATATATGTAGAAACTTGATTTATGAGAGTGTCAGTTGCAAATTTATGAGAAAAAATGATAGATTATGTAATAAATATTGATGGGGCAATTGTTTATGGTTATAGAAAAATAATAATCTCTGACATAATAAAACTATGAAATCCACGTGGATTAAATACATAAATATGAAAGGCATGGTTGCAATCGTGAGGTAAGGAATGATCTTTTAAATGCTATTTGGCAAGTACATTAAAACTGTTTTAATTTTTTTAATAAAATGGGAACGATAAAAAAGATGTAAAAGACAAACCATTTATTGGAAAATATTTGCAACCCAAGCAGCAACAACAAAACCCCTCTAAATCAGTAATAATAATTTGAAAAATAAATACAGTGGGGACAACTCTAGAATTCAGAACGAAACGCTCTGTGGAAAGGGGACGACCATAACTGGTTACAGTTATTTTAAAAATTAATTACAGTTTCTGGAAATTGTCCTAAGGCCAATTTTTAAACAAATTTTTTAAATTATTCAAGGAAATGTATCAAATTTTGATAAGAACAGCGAGCTTCTCTGGAACTTGAGGCAGGATCCACCTCGTTACCAACCCCAAGATGAGTATGATGGAAGTCCCATTATGAGCAGTAGGGACAAAAACATATGTCTTGCTCTCACTGAAGGTCTCAGCCAAAAGTCACGTTGTTTCCCCAGGAGAGGTAGACCACCAGCATTTTTCCTCCCTCTGAACTCTGCCCTGCAGAGATTATATTCCAGAAGAGTGTGGCCAACAGCTCAGCAGCTCTTCTGTATCACCCACTTCTACCCCAGGTACAGAGGGTCATGAACAGTGGAGCCCCATCACCCTCATCCCATCACCCTCCTAGGGCTGGGGTTCCATGTCAGAAGAGCAAAGCCAAGAATACCAGTAGCTATTGATTCCATCCATAAAATGAAATAAACCTCAGCCCTAGTTTCATGTCATATAGAAAAATTAACATGAAATAGATCATAGACCTAAACATAAATGCCATAACTTCCAAAAAAAGCTAGGAGAAAATCATTGCGAATTTGAAGAAGGCAAAGATTTTTCATATAGAACGCCAACAGCAGAAAACATTTAAAAAAAAGATCATCTGGACTTCATCAAAATTAAAAACTTCTGCCCTTCAAAAGAAAGCGTTAACACTTTATGAAAAGGCTAGCTACAGACTGAAGAAAAATTTTGCAATTCATATATTTAACAAAGCATTGGTATCCAGAATATATTAAAATAAACCCCTATATCTCAGTAATAAGAATGCAAACAACTCAATTAAATTTAATCCAAAGATTTGAATGGGCATTGTATAAAAGATGATGTAAATGCCTAATAAGCATACAAAAATGCTGATTATTAGTCATCGTACAAATCAAGTTAAAACCACAGTGAGATACCGTCCCATATCCATTGGAATGTGTAAAATTATAAATACTGATAATAATGCCGCAACTCTCATACATTGCCCATAAGAGTGTAAAATTGTACAAGTACTCTAGAAAACCATTTCTTTTTTTTTTTTAAAGATTTTATTTATTTATTTGACAGAGAGAGAGAGACAGCCAGCGAGAGAGGGAACACAAGCAGGGGGAGTGGGAGAGGAAGAAGCAGGCTCCCAGCAGAGCAGGGAGCCCAAATGGGGCTTGATCCCAGGACCCTGTGATCACGCCCTGAGCCGAAGGCGGACGCTTAAGGACTGAGCCACCCAGGCACCCCAACCATTTCTTATAAAGTTAAGTACCCACTTATCATACAACCCAGTCATTCCAGATTCATTCACTTTCCCCAAAGAAATGAAAATGTATATTGTCACAAAGACTAGTAGATAAATATCAAAAGCATTTCTATTCATAGTAGCCAAATACTGGACATATTTAAATGTCCATTAATGTAATCCATGGACAAACAACTTGAGATCTATACCTATGTTGGAATACTACTTAGCAATAAAAGAAAAATAAACTAGTGGTAGTCTTATTAATATAAACAAAAACATTGTGCTGAAACAAGATCATGTATATGGTTACCTTCATATGAATTCTAAAAAAGGCAAACTACTCTTTAGTGACAAAAAGTAGAATAAGGGTTGCCAGTGGTGGGGGTCAGATTTATTGCCAAATGGTATGAGGAAATGTTACCTGTCAAAATTCTTTAAACTGTTGTTTTAAAGTGGATACATTTTGTTATATTTAAATTATACTTCAATAAAATTATTTTTAAGGAAATGAACCCACAAAATGCAAAAAAAAACAAACTTTGTTAAAGTTCCTAAGCATTCCTTATAATAACACAAACCCGAACATTTTGAATCTTTTGCACTGTTGGTGGGAACGCAAGCTGGTGCAGGCACTTGGAAGACAGTATGGAGGTCCCTCAAAAAGTTGAAAATGGAGCTACCCTACAACCCAGCAATTTCACTACTGGGTATTTACCCCAAAGTTTCAAATGTAGTGATCCAAAGAGGCACCTGCACCCCAATGTTTATAACAGCAATGTCCACAATAGCCAAACTATGGAAAGAGCCCAGATGTCCATCAACGGATGAATGGATAAAGAAGATGTGGGGTATATATACACAGTGGAATACTACTCAAAAATGAAAATCAAAAAATGAAATCTTGCCATTTGTCACAACGTAGACACTTAAACAAATGATCAAACTTACATCACTGATACATGTCGTCAAGATGATGCCATAACTATATCACCTATATTTTTATTTTGCCATTAATGTTTAACATGTTTCTATGATGAGGAAATAAAGAAATCCAGAACACAGGACATTTTACCTGGCCTGATTATAGGAACTTGACTAAGACTTTCAAAAATCACAATAAAAGAAAAAAAAAAATGTGAGCAGACTATTCTTAACCCAAAGTGAATAAAGAGACAAAACAGTCAAATGTAATGTGTAAATCTTGATTGGATGTGCAGAGAGGAAAAAGTTTCCAAAGGTATTTTTGGGATAATTTGGGGCATTTGAATATAGACTGCATATTACATGACTTTTCAAATTAATGTTGGGAGTCTTAGGTATAATGATATTCTAGCCATGCAAGAGTATGTCAGTTTTATGAGATGTACCGGTTGAAAAATGTCTGTGTGTGTCTCTAAAAGACACAGAGGGGGAGAAAAAAAGTAACTGAAGATTAACAAAATGTGACTTGTTTAAGAATTATATATGTTAATTTCACTATTTTTTCTATGCCTCTAGAGGCTTAAAGTTTTTCAAAGTCAGGGGCACCTGGGTGGCTCAGTAGTTAAGCGTCTGCCTTTGGCTCAGGGTGTACCCTGGAGTCCTGGGATTGAGCCCTGCATCGGGCTCCCTGCTCTGCGGGGAGCTGGCTTCTTCCTCTCCCACTCCCCCTGCTTGCATTCCCTCTCTTGCTGGCTGTCTCTCTCTCTGCCAAATAAATAAAATCTTTAAAAAAAAAGTTTTTCAAAATCAAAAATATTTAAAATACATAGACAAACCATATAAATAAAATAAGGACAATAAAATGCTATTTGAATGTTAACACAATATTTAACAGTCTATATCAAGACATAAACTATTTGAAGTGACTTGAAAATACTATTAGCATAGTTCAAGTATTGCTATATTAATTTGTGGTTGTACTGGTTCATATAACCCATTAACATACGGTTGTATTGGTTGCAAACTATCTCCTGAAATCTAAAATCGAGTTTTTGGAAAAGTGAAGTAAAGTTCCATTCATTATTTGTAGAGATTTAACTCCTTTACATAAAATTTTAAAACACAAAATGTAAGAGTTGGAGAACAGTTTGGATATTTTGCTGTTGTTACTCTAGAGTAGCTGGAGAAAATATCTGAAATAACATATGAAACGTTATCTATTTGATAAAAAATTATCTTGAGACTTCTCGCTTCAGCAGCACAAATGCTAAAAGAAAAATCTCTTAAGAGATACCAATATTAAAATTTGCTGGATTTTTGCAAATTCAGTGTATTGTTATCCAGAAAGGCTGAAATTGAAGGCAATTTTTAAAAAAAATCTCATTCTACTTTGGCAATACCTTTAGCACAATGTGAAACTCTCTCCTAAGAAGATTATAACAGGTAAAAAAAAAAAAAAAATCATCAAAATCTCTTTTAAAATTTGTCAATAGGGGGCGCCTGGGTGGCACAGCGGTTAAGCATCTGCCTTCGGCTCAGGGCGTGATCCCGGCGTTATGGGATCGAGCCCCACATCAGGCTCCTCCACTGTGAGCCTGCTTCTTCCTCTCCCACTCCCCCTGCTTGTGTTCCCTCTCTCGCTGGCTGTCTCTATCTCTGTCGAATAAATAAATAAAATCTTTAAAAAATAAAAATAAAATAAAATAAAATAAAATTTGTCAATAAAATTTATGTTTTCTATTACACATTAAATAACCAATCACAGAAAATTAAGTAGCATTTCTGACAAGCTGGTAACTGAAATAATCCAATTTGGAGGAGTAATTGCTTCTTGATGGGCAGCCTATAGGGTACCGCAGTTTAGACACATACAGTCTTCGAAACCGTGGTGTGGTAATAAACACTCGGAAAAAATTATAGTTCAGCTTTACTAAATGATGTCTAATAGAGGTTTTAATACTTTGTTGGCTTTACAAGAAAGACATATTTCAGTTCTTAGAGCTGACAGGTAATTCAACATCTGGTAAGAGTATTTGAACATATAAAATTAAAAAGAAATTTTGCAAAGAAGTAATGGCTGTGCCAGAATACAAAGATGTGAACTCATAATTTAATTGAGCTATGGGCATCTATAGTGACCTCTCTGGTTTAACAGCATAACGTTATATCATAATTTTCTAAATTTGAAGATACATTAATTCAGCCAAAGCAATGGACTTCATTTCAAACAAACGAAAATAATACACATCTGATTTCACTTTAAAAGTAACCTAAAGCAATCCAGGTTTGTATGTAAAAGGCATCAAACTGGTATGCAAAAAGGTCTTTGAGATGAATTTAATATAGTTAGTACTGGGAACCTCAGGTATTAAACATGGAAAAAAGTTTTTTTTTAAATCTCATTAAATATTTCTCACTGCGGATCAGAATTTGTTTCTGTTTGATTCTACCTTGAGGTCCTGAAAAAGTGAGCAAGCTAACGTATGAATGACAGGATAATAATAACATTCTATGTCTCCCATCCCCAAGGAACTCAAGTTCTTTGTAGGAATGATCTCATTAATCCTCACAGCATCCCTGCAAGGTAGGGAGGTGAAAAGAACTGTAATAACCACTTCATAAATGAAAATAGTGGGAAATTTTGCAGTTTCACATAAACGAAAAATAAAGTGGTACCTTTTGACTTTGAGTAGCAGTTATGTATGCCGGATTGCTACTTTATTAACTGAGATTAGTTTGGTTTTGAAATAACTGAACTCATAAAGCAATGTCTTAATTTTAAAAATCCATCTACATTTCCCTAAGTTTATAGTCTTCAATTGTTCCTCTATTGAGCAAGAATATTTAAATTTTCATTATAAGAGTTATCACCAAGCACAGCCGTGGAAAATGAACAAGACCCAAAAGGGTACAACCTTACACCATGCACACAACAGACATCAAAAATGTAAAAGAATATTCCAGTAACAGACATTTTGCCTCCCTACACATAATTTTCCAACTAAAACTAAATGGTATAAGCATCCATATGGTATGAAAAATGTTAAAATATATCGGATATTTTCTAGCTGTACTTTTTTATTGTTGATTATTAAGATAATAAAGTTCATGGTAAAAAGTTTGGAAAACAAAAAAACACATAAAGCAATGTATGATTATTAAAAAAAATAAAAATCACTCTTCATAATCCAACAATCCAGAATAAACCATTGTAAAATATTGGCATACTAAATTATAGGTGCACACCCACACATATATTTTAGCACATACATTATAAAGCATATATTCTGCAATTATACTGAACAAGCCATTTTGAAAACACATTTAACCTAACATTGCAAGTAATTTTCAACTGCTCAAATATTCTTCAAAACATTAATTCTGTAGGGTAGAATATCATAAAAGCATAATATTTGTATAAAATCTTTCCTTTAGCAGATAATAGGTTACATCTATTTTTTGTATTATAAGCAATGCAAGACTGAGTCTCTACAAGCATCAGTTATTTGTCTACATTTCATGTTATTTCCATAGATTGCTTCCTAAAGTGAATCGCATAGATCAAGGACATAAACCGACCCTGCCTTTTGGGATTCAAATCTCCAGACTGTTCTTGGAAGTTTATATAGTTTATAGTCCCAATACCCACGTGACTTTATCTTCATGGGCGTTTATCACTACTGTGTTTTTATTTTTTCTTTTTGTTTCAAGTTTTTATTTAAAAGCCAGTTAGTTAACAACAGTGATAGTAGTTTCAGGAGTAGAATTCAGTCATTCATCGCTTACGTATAATACCCAGTGTTCATCACAACAAGTGCCCTCCTGAATACCCATCCCCCACCCAGCCCATCCCCCATTCAGCCCATTCCCCACCCATCTCCCCTTTGGCAACCCTCAGTTTGTTCCCCACACTCCCTCAAACTTGTACATTTTTATTTGTTTGTTTTGTTATCCATGAGGGTAAACCTCCCACACACCAACCCTCTTTTTCATTAACTATTTGCAGTTCCACATTTCTCCATTATCTGTGTATTTATTTTCTTCATCCATCTACTGGCTTGTGTTTTTTTTTTTTTTTTTTAAGATTTTTATTTATTTATTTGACAGAGACAGCCAGCGAGAGAGGGAACACAAGCAGGGGGAGTGGGAGAGGAAGAAGCAGGCTCCCAGCAGAGGAGCCTGATGTGGGACTCGATCCCGGAAACGCCTGGATCACGCCCTGAGCCGGAGGCAGTCGCTTTAACGACTGCGCTACCCAGGCGCCCCTGGCTTGTGTTTTTTAACAGATTCTTGAAAAGAATGCATTGATTTGTTAAAATAATAAATCCTCTTTAAAAACATCAGGCTGAGAAAAAAGGAGACAAAGAAGAAAACTGAAACTTTGCCACCCAGCAAGATCCTGAGTGACAACCTGGCATCGGAGCTCCCAGAAACAGGCACCCTGACGTGGGTTGGGCCACCGACTGAGAATCAACGAGGCTGAGTGCTCCAGAAAGAAAAATTTTATAACAATACGATTACATCAAACATGCCTAAAAACGTATTAAATTCAATTTTAATTGCATTTAAGAAAAGAAAAACAAACTCAATTAATACTGAAGGGATGCTGAAATTTCATGGAAATGTTTCTTCATGCCAGGACGCATTATCTCTTTAAAAACCTCTTTAGGATTGAAAGAAGAGACGTTGGTATGTGTATGGAGTTTGGAGTCCTCGTGGTTTTCTTTAACCCACAGGGTTCTACTTTCAGCGCTATGAGATTGACTTCATGGTATAAAAATGAGAATTTTAGTAGCCATCTATTTCCTTCTACCTCCTCCATCCCCACCGACCTATTTTTATTGCTGGGATTATTTTTTCCTTGTCATATTTTATTGCATTTACATCCTGCGCAGATGTATAATTTAGTTTCTTTATTTAGATGAGTTTAATTCTCAAACCCATTCATTTTACCACATCTGCTCTTTTCATACTTCTATATTTTGAGTCCTTTATGGAGTGGCTGTATTTCATTATGGGATTGCTTATTTAATTGTAATGTAAATAATATTATTTTTGAAAATGTCTTTATACTTGATGCTCGAACAACAGCTTGCCTGTGTATGAGATGTTGGAGTCACATGTCCTTTCCCTCGGAATAATGTAAGCTTTTCTCTGCTGTCTTGTCTCCTAGTTCTAGAGATGTCTGGGACAGCCTGGCATCTTTTAGTCTCTCTGTGCTGAGAATTCTTGCTTGATCCAGCGCTTGGCCACCTTGCCCCGAAGGTGTCTGTATGTTGATCTCCCACATGTGTATTTCAATGGTCATGCCCAATTCTGTCTTCACATTATAGTCCATCATTTCTTCAGACTTTCGACTTGTTCTGTCATTTTTCCACATTTCAGGTGCTTCTCTTCTATTTCATTCCCATTCGTGCACTAGCCGTGGAATTGACACAGTTCCGGTTGTGTATTTAGTGCCTGTATCTGTTACTTTATCTTTCCTTCTCATTATATCTTTTCATCTTTATGTCCCTGCATTTTTATTTTTATTTAATTCATGTTATATAATGCACAGCATCAAAGTGCAATCTTCTGTTTCTTGGGCTGTGTTTTCTTTCAGACTGTGTTTTACATGCCATTTTCTTTTCTGTCCAATTCTTTTTTGTCTCTGCTATGAGACCATGCATCATCGTTGTCCCATTTCTCCTTATCTTACTTATATTTAAGGACAACAGCTCTATCCAGATATTTCTGTTTGATAAGTGAGTCTCTCCCCTCTGGACTACCGCTGGAGGTCAGGAGTTGTTTGGTCTCTTCTGTCCCAGAGGCGCTGGTGTGACAGGACAGCAGGCTCAGGGGGCTGACTCCAGTCCCGCACACTGGGGATTTGAGGTCGGCTCTCTTCTAAGATGACTTAAAATCTGCAGGGGATCTCCTTCTCTCAGGCAGTTCTGTATCCCATCCAACTGGGAAACGCTTGTCCACCCAACTCAGCCAGCGCTCTGGAGGAAGGAACGGCCCCTTGCTGCCTATGATCAAATCTCAGAGCGGTATATGGAAGCTTTTACACTTCAAGGCTTTCTTAACCTCTGCGCAGGGTCCACCGGCCCCACAATCTGCCTCTTTCCAGCTGGAGAACATTAGTGTGGATTCTCAGGAGTCTATGAACTCTTTCTTAGTACGACTTCAGGGGTGGAGACGGGCAGGTTGAGGAAGACTTAATTGGAAATAGAGGCTAATTAGACCCCTCCAGAATCTTTATTTCTTTTTGTCTTTTCTACATCTAGAAGTCTGTACAATAAAGCTATTTCCCCTTTCTTTACCAGGTGATTCTTGGTAATATTTTGTTGCTTTATTAATTTACTTATTGATCCATCATTATTTTATTTATTTCATTTAGTTTTTTGCTGTGTTTTTTAATTTTATATCTATTTTAAATTTAACATAAAATCCATTTATATTTATATTGAATACATTTATATATTTGCTTTGTATTTAATATAATGTATAATAAATATGTTTTAACTTATTACGTATTTTATCTTAATACCTGTGTAAATGTATGTATTGTGTATGCATAAAATTAAATGAAATAAGATAAAAATAAGTAAGTACATAAACAAAAAATATCTTAAACACTCCATATTTTAAATATACAGAGCTACTCACAGGTAATATGAAGAACTTCCAAGGTCACACATAGACTTCCCTTTCCATAACAAACATATGTACAGAAATGCATACACACACACAAATGTTAGAAAAAGAAACGTGTGTGTGTTAATTTTAAATTTTTTTAGTTAGAAGGGAATCATCAGCATTGTCCACAATAGCTAAACTGTGGAAGGAGCAGAGATGCCCTTCAACAGATGACTGGATTAAGAAGTTGTGGTCCATATACACAATGGAATATTACTCAGCTATCAGAAAGAATGATTACACAACATTTGCAGCAACATGGACAGGACTGGAGGAGATTATGCTACGTGAAATAAGTCAAGCAGAGAAAGACAATTATCATATGATTTCTCTCATCTATGGAACATAAGAAATAGCAGGGAGATCGGTAGGAGAAGGGAGGGAAGAATGAAGGGGGGCAAACAGAAGGGGGAATGAACCACGAGAGACTACGGACTCTGGGAAACAAACTGGGGGCTTCAGAGGGGAGGAAGGTGGGGGATTAGGATAGGCCGGCGATGGGTATTAAGGAGGACACATACTGCATGGAGCACTGGATGTTATAGGCAAACATGAATCATGGAACACTACATCATAAATTATATTTATATATTATATTATATTATATATATTTTATATTTTGATGTAGTGTTCCATGATTCATATATATAACATATATAATTATATAATATAATATATAATATATATAATATATATATTTATATAATTCAAATTTAGAAATTATCACTTAAAAATTGGATTTCAAGTAAGTAATTAGCACTATTACCCTCACCTTATTTCTTGATATTTGCTCCTCACAGCATAGTGTTACAACGTTAAGTTCATTAAGTCTATTAACTTAAGTTTATTAATTATAACTTACAAAAAGGAAGTCAACTGTACAGCTAGATGGATCCCAAGATCACTATTAGCTGGGCAACATGGCTCCTTTCCATTCTTGGGTATGATTTTATTTTGATATACCCCTGGGTCAGATGAAATTTGGCATACATTGGCTTTTTTAAATTTTCTGGGTCACATTCTCCTAAGGATTTGGGGATCTGTGAAGCTCTCCATATTTTGACTTTATATTCAAAGATTCAGGAGAAGATTTGGGGGTCATGGCTTCCCCTAAAACTTTTTTAGACAAACTATAGGGAAGCCTATAGTCTGGCCTTGAATGTTTCTATAGAGAATTCCAAGGACAGCTTGATACTTTCCCCTACTTAGTGACGTTTCCTCCTTAAATAGTTGTAGATTCCTTTCTTCAGGCATTGAATTCACTCCCTTTCTCAGGATGTATTCTAGAGCTGAGTAGGGTTGGTTTTTCTGGAGGGTGGTTTCCAATTGCGGGTTCAGTTCTTACACTTCGGGTATTTTCTATTTCATCTTTGAATGTTTGTTTTTCATTTAGTCTGTCACATACACAATGGATCTGTCGGACAATTGATTTGTCAGCTCTCGTATGTTTGCTTCTGTATCTACCATCCTATGTCATACACCTGTCATTTCCCAATCTCCTCTCCTACAGCCCGCCTACCACATCTAGAATTGTTTTAGCTCCTGTGTACTCTGGGGGTTTCTGTTGTTGTTTTTAATATGTTTCCTCTTGTCTACAATTTCTTTTGTTTCTTTCCTGAGATCTGTCAGCTTACCTGTCATTTCATTTTCTTATAGAATAATTCCATACCTAAGCCCTTGTATTTATTATGATTTGCTTTTTCTCTCGCCTCTCTCACTTTTTTAAGAGGAATTCTTAAAAAGTTCTCTAAGAGAACGGAGGACAATTTGGGGAAATCTTGTGTTTCTCTGAAAATTTATTTTCTTATGTAGGTCATTCAGAAAACATTTGCTGTTTTTCTGTTACATTTCCACTACAATTTAGACAGAGGGCCAACATTGCTTTTTTTTTTAATTCTTTTTTTTTTTGGTGATATTAGTAGGGTCATGAGGGGTCATGAGCTAAACGTGCCTCATATTCCTATTTTGAAATCGAAATCTTTTAGTGTTTTCTTTTCTTTGGCTGAATATTATTACCTGGGTCTATTTTTTCTTATACTACATTTAATATTTTATTCAGTTGGAATCATTTTTATGTGAAAAGTAATTTTTAAATTGTCAAATAACGCTGCAAGAACATTACATAAATATTTCATTAATTTTCCAAAAGGGTTGAGAAACTCAGCATATGAAAGGAATACATTTCCATTACAGTTCTGAAAATGATCTGAGTCATTTCCTTCCAGTTTTTATTTTATTCCCTGTAGCACCTACTAAAATTTTTCTGAATTTTTTTCTTTTGAGAAATATTGTTGCTATTTTATTAAAAGTCCTCTAAACCAAAACAGAACTGATAACTGACATACAAAGATTCTTAATACCTAAAGATAATGTCTGATACATGCTTTTTAAATTCAATAGTGAACATAAAACAGACCAGTGTGTTATTCATGAAATTAGAGCACTTTTTTGGATGAGGTATTTTGGATTTATCATCATAACAAAATGCCAGAAAAAATAAGCTCTTTGTATTATTAGAGCTCTTAGCTACAATTTCAGAGCATCATTAAAAATAGAGACATTTAGCATAAAGACAATATAACTGTCATGTACTTTGTACAATGAAAATACTATTGTTAAGAAAAATCAGATTTGATAAATTCCCCTTATTTTAGCAGTTTTGATTATAACAGGTGAACCTTAGATTCTTCTGCCCTGAAATTTCCTTTACTTAATTAATTTTTTCTGCCTCACTGAATTTGTTTTTAAAATCTGAAGTTTAGTTTTTTTGAGCTTGATTTCAGCAACACTTTCTTAAAACTTTACAATGCTCTCCGAATTTTTAATTTTAGATACAATAATATAAAAATCCTATTTACATTTAAATACTTGTAAATTGTATTTCTGTAGCTCTGGAGGGAACAACAATTGTAATGGTCCTCCTTTAACTCAGCATTATTTTGGGCTAAGTTTCACAAGAAAATGGTGATGCGTCCCATCCGAGGGATTTTGGTGCTCTACAATAGAGTGAAAGAATATGCCTTTGTGTTAATTATGGCTTTGACATTGCTCCAGATGTACATAATACATGATGTGTAAGCCAGATGCCCTGTGTGTTCGTGCCTCCACCTGGACACTGCTGCTCGAGGAAATCAGAACCCCTACTGCTGCAGGTGGGACATGGCAGGCGTCCAAGATCCGTCTCATGATACTTTTGCTGCCCTCTGGGGAGATGTGCACGATTGCTCTATAGAAACATTTATGATTTCATTAAAGAATGAATCACCAAGAGTCAATGGGGGCCTGCTAATTGGCATTTAGAGATATAAATTTATTTTCACTGTAAATGAAGGAATTTCTATCTCCTTCATCCCTAACCAGTTGTGGAAGTTATATATCCTAACAGAACCTTCTTATGCTCGCCACTTTGAAAGCTTCCTAATGGGTTTTCAACCTCAGACGGATACATATTTCTCCCAGAGAATTTATGAAAACATTCAGGAATGTATACACGCCTTCAAATCTTTTATACAGCTTCTACTGAAATTCCACTCAATGGCTCAGTAAGTTTTTCACTGTTCCACTGTCCTGCAAGAATTCTGGAATTCTGAAGTTTTGCAGTGTTGGCTCACAAATATGTTGATGACAGCAACCCATTTGCCTTTTAACTAGCTTTTATTTAAGGGGGAAAATAACGTATTTTGGCTTAAAGTTTATTGTATGTGATCATTATTTCTGTAGCTCTCTCGAAAATAGCTATCACCACTTAATAAATAATTTCTTACATAATAGAATGTTTGAAATTGTCGTCATCAATATGGCTCAGTTTGGGCAGGATAAATGTTTATCTGCCAGACTCTATAAATGAATTAATTCTCCATTTAGAGAAAGCTCATGAAAATATATTGCTTCAACTAATCTTCCCTTGTGGCTTTATAAAATTCTATAGCTTGAAGCATACAACGCTTTCTGGCTCCTTAAGATTTTATAATTCTGATTTTTATTTTCATTTCAATGGAAAATATAATGAATAAAACAGTAAATCCTGAAATTAACATCTTCTTGGAAAACAACCTGATGCTGGTAAAGACTATTTTTTCATTAAAAAGAAATACTGGAGGGGCACCTGAGTGGCAAGTCGGTTAAGATACCATGGACTCTTGGTTTCCACTCAGGTTGTGATCTCAGGGTCCATGGGATGGAGCCTCCATTGCACTCCACCCCTCAGCTCCAGATTCTCTCTTCTCTCACTTTCCTTACCCGTCCTCCTCCCCCGTCCTACCCCCCAGCAAGTGCACACACAGGGCTCTCTCCCTCTTGCTCTTTCAAACAACTAAATCAATAAAATCTTTAAAAATAAATAAATACTAGAAAAGCAAACATTTCCTATTTTCTCTTCATTAACAAGTATATTTTGATCAAAATTAATAAAATGTAGAAATACCTGAATATAGCCCTGTTGTTGGTCTTATTTAATTGTATCAGGCAAACATTAAGAAAGCCAAAGTTTTACATGATCAATGCCTGTAACTAGTCTATGCCTTAATGAATACATAACAAACCTTATCATCCTATAAAATTGGTACAAGTCCCCTTTTCTTGTTTTTAGCTTGTGAAGAACTTTGGTTTCCTGTCATTAAAATTGCAACCCCTATTCACACACCAGCATAAACGTATATGTTCAGAGAAATTAACCAAAGAAATTAAGCAAAAATAAATGTAAATGCAATTTTCAAAGAATAAAAATATAATTTGGGAAATAAAACCCTAGTTTACCATCATTGCTAAAATAGAAACACTAGCATAATTATGAATCTATAGAACGAACTTCTACTAGACTGTATTTCGTATTAATAACTTGGTTACTTTATAAAATTTGCTTTCAAAATATAGATTCCCAGATGTTAGATTACAATTCATTATTCTTAATATTTTTCTGAAAGGTCTGGCTTCAATTTTTTTAGGAGCAATGAATTTTTTTTATCATTTCTCTCTCATTATTCTTCTGAAAGAAACCTTAAATTACAGGACATATTAAGTCCAGTGCAAGAATTCACCAGTTTTGTTTATCTGGTGAATTGAATATACTGATTTTCTAAAAATTAATACAGAAGCTAAGCACAGAATACCAAATAATTAGAAAATTAACAAATTACAGGATTACAATACAATCAACACCAAAATTCGTATACTTCAGAAGTCACTTCAGAATTCTGGAGCTTTAAACATCATCAGTACGAACATTAATTCTAACTATACAGTTATATTTGTTATAACATTGGATTAAATTTTTACTGGCTGGCTCTGTATCTTATTTTGAATGATTTTAAGATATATTGTATCTATACATTTGTTTTTTCTATTTTGCAAAAATTACAGTACAGAAAAAATCGGTTTTGTTGTATTTCAATTACTATGCATGAGTTCACCAAAAAATCTTCTTTCTACTTGCATCTCTTCGTTAATTCACCTATTTTCTTTTTTGAGAAAAGAGATTGTCAATATACCTTCTGGTGAAGGGTCTATTTAATGGAAGTGCCTTTTTTTAGAAAAGCCCAATTTCCATGAAGTATACCTACTGATATGAGTAGGGGCAGTGAATAAATGATATCATTCTTTATCACCTTGTATAATAATTCATGCTGATCTTCCTTAATTGGAGAGTTTTCTCAATATATAGATGATCTGGCCTTACAAATCAAAGCTCAATTTATACATTTCAAAATCACAAACATTACAAATCGCTTTACAGTATTCCTCTATATTTAAAGGTTCCTGGTAGGAAATTTGTGATCTAAGTGAGATGGTATTGCTAATGAAATAAAGCTTCTTGGAACCCCATGTCGATGAGCTATTTCAAAGAACTGAGCTTTATAAAAACAGGGAGCTTTTCTATTAACCTGAAAATAGCATACAGTGAGTTTTGTTGCCATTTCTGTGTTTACGCTTCCGAGTTCTTTTCCCAAAATTTCTTTTTCTAACACTACATCTAAAATCATCTTTCTCTCTTAGAATTCTTAATCATTAACTGTCTCCAAGTGTTTTAAATTTTACAAATGCTTCATTTCCAGAGGAAGAGTTTCATTTTATGTTTCAAAGTGTCTTAATTTCTTTCAGGCTTCATGTCAGTTCCAGACAATTCAAATAAAGAGATTTTTAATTATCAAAGATACTGATTCCATGAAGACTTAATTGAAGCACAGAATTACCTTTTACTAGATCAAGTCTACAGATGTGCACACACAGGTTTCCCCACTTCCCAAAAGTTCGAGTTCCACCTACTTGACTTTTATGAGAGACCTACATTAGTATGATAATGGTTTTTTGTAAAAGCAAAAATTCTCTTCGGATCTCTTTTGGTTAGCAGAAGCAGCAGTTACTACTGTAGTTCTTTCATAAAGCAAAGTGATGTAACTCGAACTTCTGGAAGGAGAAGGATACTCTTCATTTTATGACATTTTGGTTTATGAGAGATTTCATAGGCATGTAATACCTTCAGATGGTGGGGGAAACCTGTAATTCCTTCTTTGTAAGTATAACTGATTTATAAAGTCTGTGATTCATTGATTGATGTTTCCTGACCATCTGTTTCGTGCTTTATACTATGCCACATTCTGGTATAAATAAAGAAGTCAATAAGGGCCTGACTTTGAGGGTTTCACTCAATCTGCTAAGGAATTCACAAATGAATATGGAAGTGCAATGGCGTGGAGAGAAACTGACATTACGGATAGACATGCTATGGACGCATAACAAAGGGAGTGTCCACCTCTTTACAGTGGACCTTCTCATGTCTTCAAAGAGAAGTATCCTTTGATTTGGATTCATAAGAGCGAGTTGGAGTTTGATAGGTAAAGAAGATGGTAAGGGAAGCCCAAGTAGAGAAAAAGCAAGGATACACAGGCAGAAATATGCAGACCTTGTCCCATTAAATGAACAGAAAGAGGTAGGGATTGTCTGGCTTGTGGGCAAAAAAGTTGGTCAAACATTTTGGCAGGAAGAATCACATAGTTTTATGTTGGACGTCATGCTAAAGAGTTTGCACTGGTCTCTATGGAAATACAGTAAAACTTGACAGATTCTATGTCAAGAAGAGAAATCACTGGAATTTTTGTTTGGGGAAAGCAAGATGGCTTAGCAGGAGCAGAAAAAACTAAAAGTAAGTTACACAGATAATTATAGGAATCTAGATGAAGGAGAATGAATTGAAATAGTAGGTGGTAAGAGAATAAGAGGTCCTCGATAGATTTTGGAGACATTTTGGAAATAATAGCTCTTTATAAGAAGGTTTATTGTCTTAATGTTATCAAATAAACTGTGGAAGATAAACTTAATTCTTGATCCAACTAAGACATAGGTACATGTTTTGGTAAATGTTCTGTAGGTATTGAAATACCTTCCCGTGTTTCTTCTCATAAGCATCCATACCATTATAAAGGGGTAAAGAAACAGAAAGAGAGAGGCATGCAGGGATCCCATCTAGTGAGACAATTTTCTGTTATAATTTTGTCTCATACTTTTTTATATACGTATTAGCATTTGCTATTTCAAGAACTTCAGTATCCATTCATATTAGACAGTGTTTCATCCCATGCCAAACTGCAAACATCTAAATTTATGCTTCATTCAAAACTTTTTCACGAGGAGTTCTGAATCAGATATTGACCCCACAGATACATTAAATCAATTAGCCCGGAAGGTTGGAAGCCATAGGTAGCCATATGAAAGTGACCTGTCCTAAGCCACCGTTGAGTCCCTGCCATAAGTGTCGTCAGATGAAAGAGTTATGAAAGTTGCCCCGATCTTCTACCTTGTGATAGTACTGCTATGATACAAAGGAAGCACCAAAATGCTTTGTCCATCAGATCTGGCCTGGCTGGAGGTGCTGGGGAAGTGTCATCTGTTGAGCAGCAGCTAACAAGACGATGGCACCATTGACTCAAGATCAGATAGAGGATAATTGCAAATCTATTTTACAAGTTTATTTGAAGATGGTAAGAAGCATGAAAGGCATGTATTTAAGTTGCGTAGTATGTAAATATGTAGATAGATGGACAGATCTTTTTTTATAGATGTGTATTTTCAGATAGGTTTATATTTGTGTCTATGACTAGTCTACAGGGATGCAATTGACACCATGAGAGCAGGTGGCCAAGAGGAATGTGCAGAATCAAGGAACAAGAATATTGAAGGTGAAAACACACAAAAAGACACATTTAAAAAGTGGTCACATAGGGGCACGTGCGTGGCACAGTCAGTGAAACATCTGACTCTTGATTTCAGCACAGGTCATGATCTCAGGGTTGTGAGCTCGAACTCCGTGTTGGGCTCCGTGTAAGCGTGGAGTCTGCTTAAGACTCTCTCTTCCTCTGCCCCCCCAGATAAATAAATAAATATTTTTTAAAAATAAAAATAAAAAGTGGCCATATATAAAGTCAGTTAAAATGACTGAGAAAAATCCTGGTCATAGAAGTAACAATAGAAGAAAAAAGAAACCTTAAAACCAAAGAGAGAAATAATTTTAGTAAACGTGTGTTGATCTGAGTAATATGAAAAATCAAAAAATCAACGTCACTCTTCTGAGGCAAATGTTGATGTTTCTGTGGATGATAAGTAGACTTCTGTATTTTCTGATATCATGATTAACACACACAGTTGTTTAATGAGATGTATATGCAAAATTTCTTGAATGGCAATAAATCGAAGGCTATATGAACCTATAATACGCTTAATTAATGAAATAACATTTTAACCAACCAGTAGGTAACAGCCTGCTTAGAATGGAAAGGTTTGTGACTGCAAATGAGTTTGTTAACTTCACCAGTAATCAAATCTGAAGGATTGTTATGGTGATAATTTTTTATAAATCAAAAAATAAACGGAATAAGCAGGATAACTGGAACCAAGATGAGGATCTCTGTGGCATTTGATTAACTGCCAGGAAATGATTGATTTTCCAGTAATCAAAATGAAAAAGGCAATCAGGTGGGTTTATAATATATACCACCACAGGTTCTGTGATATGTGTTATTCATAATTTACCCTCCTTGTGGATAATTAGCATTGTGAATACTCAGCATATATTAATGGTTGACAAGTAAGAATTCACAAATATGCTACAGGTTCAAAGGATCTCAAAACCACTCAAGGGATAGCATCAAACATGGCGATCTTTTAAAATGGCACACCTGCTATAATTAGATGCTGACAAAAGTAGTGATGAAAACGGAAACCTTTCAAATCTGTTAGGTTTGGGTTTGGAGAAAGTCACCATCAGGAGAGGTTAGGAAAAGAGCTCTTGAACTCTCCCAAGTTTTCCTTCCAGAAAGAAAGAAAAGTAAATAAATTCATGTGTGGAACAAATAAAAATACGGAGCAAAGCACTTCCCAACCCTACGGAAAAGCAAAAGATCCTTCAGATGAATGACTAGCGACAATGGACAGACATAAGAGATCCACTTTACGCAATTGTCTCATCATAAGGGTCTGATATGTTAACATTCATGACTTGGAACCCAATCAGGAGCCATTTACAGCAGTCACTCCTGTAGACTGAAACTCTTTTAATGAGAAAAATACCTTATTCACATCAAAAGTCCGGGTTCCAGTAATGTTAAGTATCTTCTTCATGCACACCTGAACATGGGCATACAATTTAGTTATTCCTTAAGAAATAGCTTTTCCTTTGGTTTTTGGTTTTTTGTTTTTTACTTTACAGGGCAAAATATAATGTTTAATATTTTAATGCCATTAGAATTATTCTTATTGAAAAAGTCAATAGAACTATGACTCGATTTAAAAATCAACATTTTAAAAATAGATTTTTAATGCAAAACCACTGTTTTACTGACTACAATGCAAAATGTAGGGGAAACAGCTGAAATTGGGTTCGGTTCACGGTCCTTAGAGATTCAAGAATAGTCATTAAGTTTGCTGCTTGAACAAAGTGATTTCTGCAGTTATTGGCAGACCGTGCCTGTGTAACTCAGACTATGCGGAGTTTCCTCGTCAGTATACGATAGTTCCTTATCCCCTCATCGGGGGTAATAATTAGAAACAGATTATTCTTAAAAAGCTTCCCTACTCATCATTTTTGTCTCTCTCCGTCTTGCTCTCTGGATTGCCAGGAGGCCACTCTGGATTCGGTTCAGTCTCGGAGACATTAATATGGCAATTTTCTCATGTTGGCACAGGAATAAGCAGAATGTGCCCTCCGACCCACAACTCAGGAGTATGTTTTGGCACCAACACAAGTGGCCTTCAGAGCTGTGTTTTTCGGGTGACAGAAGCTGTAGCAGCAGGAGTGCTCGCAAGAAGAGCCCAATGAGCTGCCCTCTACGGTCTGAAGCCAGCTAGCCAGGCCTCTTCCATCTGAAAAAGAACTTCTAGAAGAAGAGGCCATTCCCAAAGGAGGTCTTCAAAAGTTAGGATGGAACCAAAACATCAATTGGCACACAAAACACTGCCCAGATTAATATCTTTATTGGTACTTTTCATGTCGCTGAGACGATGAATGTAATGGATAGCATTTGTCTCCAATATGTGTTTGTCTGTGTGTGTGTGTGTGTGTGTGTGTGTGTATGTGTATATTGGTACATGTATTTGTGAGTACACACACACACACACACCTCAGACAAACCCTAACCAGCTGTTGTTTTATTGTCCCACATTTTGTGATTTATTTATGGCCAATAGTTTATCCACCTGGCCATCAGGAAAAGTCCAGAAACATGAACGTTTGACCGTAACAACATTCATATTGTTTTTGTGTTGAGAAACTGCCCCCAAAACCTTGTTTTCTTCATATTCCATATGGCATTTAAAAAAGAGAGAATCTATAATTATTTTCTACATGCCCCAGAGACCCATTACTAAAGTTGCCAGGTGATTATAGATTTTTGAAACAATGTTTAAATTTTAAATAAAGAGTATTATTTAACTTCAATATAGAATTTACGTTTACTGTTGTTATAAAACAGCCATGATCAACTCTTTGAAAAAAGCATATAAACCTGGGTCAGCCTCCATCACTTCTGTGGCTTGATTCCATGAAGTGTGACCATAAACTTCAAAAGCACAGGGAAAATAAGGAGACAGTTCCACAGTGATGGGATCAGAGATTTTTAGAGCTGGAAGTCACATGTGGGATCAATCCAACCTCTTAAAAGCACAGAGGAGACATAGATAACGATAGTATTTTAAAGAAAGAATTATTTGTTGTGTTGAAAGAGAAGGCAAAAGAGTACCTTGCAATTGCAAATACGTAAATAAAAATAGAATATAAGGATGCTTTTGCCATATATCACACACACAGCACACGCGCGTGCACACACACACACACACACACACACGGCACATAATCACACATACCAGCAATATATACCCTTTTCTGTCCAATCAAGGCAAATAGTGGAATTATACCGTGCTGTAATTTGAGACATTTGTGAGTAGATGAGTAAACGCCCAATGATGTGAGCTGCTGTTCAGACTATCTGAAGAACTTTTTAGTGCTGACACCTTTATATTTTAGTGCCCAAACAATACCAGTTAATATTTGTAGAGGCTTTTTTAGATTTCAAATCATTTTTTTATGTATCTCATTAAACTGACACAATAATCCTGTGAGATAGGTATTAATATCCACATTTGCCATAGGTGGAAAATAAATATCAGAGAAAACATAATTTAACAAAAATCCCACAGTGAGTAAATATCTTTGATGATAGCGTGGCTGGCGTCATACAAGAGATACGCATTACAACAACTTATCTTAAGAAATGGTGGGCTTTAGAAAGATTTCCTTACAAATTAATCATGGTAAGTTTAGGTCTTCAAACAGTAAGTTTCTGTTGTGTAGGGAATACATTCAAGCACACACAGATAATCCTGGGTAAATTAGTGCTGATGGAGGGAACGCGGGTTTGGGCACAGTCAAGCTTGTAATCAAATCCAGGCTTAATGTTTTATTCTTGGGTCCTATGGCCTCTATTTATTTGCCATCACCGAACTTCAGTTATGCCATCTATGAATGGTGGAAAATGCCCATTTCAAGGGGCTAGGGTGAGGCTTAAAGGAGATTATGTGTGTAAAATGTTTTCTGCCACCCCTTCCACAAATGCTATTCTGCAGTCCTGTGTAGTTATGCACACATCTTCTGTCTCCTACCAACAGGGCTTACTAGCAGAAACAGAGAGTTACTAGCAGAAACAGAGTGCAAGTGTTCTTGTTGAGGATTAGGAAATCTTTATTTTCTCCTTTTACTAAGTAGGATATGCAATTACTCTATGCCTTTTGTAAGGGACATATAAGATAAAATTTACATGCTTCAAATGATGACCGACACATTGATGTTGTTCAAAAAATACTGTTTTGAATATTCCTAAATTGCTACCGGACAGATGTTGTCTGGTGCCCAAAATAGAGTGTCATGACTGTTCCCCAGAACTCACTCATTAAATGTCACAAAATATTATTTCTGCCCTAGTGATGTCCAAGGAACTCTATGCATCAGGTGAGGGTTTCTTTAATTTATTCATTTATTTTTAAAGATTTCATTTATTTATTTGACAGAGAGACAGCGAGAGAGGGAACACAAGCAGGGGGAGTGGGCAAGGAAGAAGCAGGCTTTCCACTGAGCAGCCTGATGTGGGGCTCGATCCCAGGACCCTGGGATCATGACCTAAGCTGAAGGCAGACGCTTAACGACTGAGCCACCTAGGTGTCCCATGAGAGTTTCTTTTACATCATACATAGATGAGTCAGTGTCCCACACTTATTTTTTTACATGCAATTAAATTATGGAAAACTATGGAAAAGATCTGCAGTTACTGTACAGCTATTATTCGACAGGCAGGAATAGACTATAAAATAATAGATTAATGAGAATTTGATTATGAATAAAAATAGAGATTATTTACATTTTATTTCTATTATTTTAAAACTATACATTTCCAAGTACCTTATGGTAATGCCACAGATGAAAGCAGGAATTAATACCTATTGCACATCTGCTATGAATTCAACATAATTTATGCATTGGTATTGAATTCTCACTTTATATGTATCAGTATTCTAAATGATAGATACACTTAATAACTGAACAGCTAAGACATATGGCACGCTTATTTCCTGCTTAGGGAAGCGTCCTGGATAGATGTTCATGGCAGAGTAGCCCTTGTCCTCTAACTGATATTTAGAGGGAACTCCTTCTACCTTGTGCTTTGCCATCCCCGTCTGGCTCATCATCATTTGAATCCAATAAGGAGAAAGAAAAATCTCATACCAAATTTTCTATGGCCAGGCCTGGAAGTGGGACATATCACTTCCCCTCACATTCTTGGGGAAAGAACTTAATCCCATGACCAATACAAAGGGCGCTGGAAAACATTTTCCACCTGTGTGTTCAAAGAAGGTATTCTTTAGGTTCTGAGTACCAACTAATTTGTGATAGGGACCAGGTTTTGGACCCAGGTATATTTGACTCTGAAGTTTGTGTAGTTTCTGCTTCTCAGGTTTTAAAGAATTTGTGTTTCTTCTACTCCCAAGGTCAAAAACTCTTTATGTTTTCCTCTTCTTTTTTTCTATCCTGAGTTACTGAAGAAGCCAGAATAAGTAATTCCCCCACACTCAATATCTTTAGCTATCCAAGTTGCTTCTATAAGCATCTAAGTGTGCCTTTGTGGGATAGGGACACATCCACCAAGTTCTATGTCAACATGAACATGAGGGTTGCCTAAGAACAGAAAGGCTGTGGCACTCCCTTCTTCACTCAGGAGAAGTTCAGCATGCTCTGGCACTAGAAATACAAATGTTCTACATAAAAAAGTGAAGACATAAACAGAATCCAGTCATCAATTGGAAGCATAGTATTGTAGAAGCCATACAAATGTGCTTCTCGGCTCTGCTTCGCGAGAGATTTCCACGGTACGTACCTAACTGGCAGCCCAAGCTGGCCCCTCCTGGGTGGTCCACCGCAGGAAACACTGATGCCGCACTCCCCTCACTGTCCTCCTAGAGGAGTCAGCACAGAAAGGGTACTAGTGAAGTTCCAGTCTACAGGTTCACAGAGCTTCTCAAAAGGGAAGCTTTGGCTCTGGAACCTTCTCCCCAATAATCATGATCAAACTCTCTTAGAACTCTACCAGCTCCTGAGACCCTTTTCACCAAATCTCCCTTCCTTCCCTCTCTCATCTCACAGCTGCCAGACCTGTGTTCCAAGGTAAAGCCGCTCCTGCCTCCTCCTGTTTTCTGCCCTTTGTTCTTCTGCCCTTTGTGTTTCACCATTAACTCTCTTGCTTGTCTAATCCCGTTGAGTGTCAACTTCTAAGAGGACTCAAATTGACACAAGTATTTAGTAGATGCTAAAAAATCACACACACACACACGCTTCATATACATACATGTAACTACATAAATATAGATATCAATACAGATAGATGTAAGATATAGATACGTAAGGACATCGATAGATAGATAGACCCAAAAGTCAGCAGAATCCTTGAATCAGAAAACACCGAAACAAATCCATCTAAAACCTGGAGCAAAACAAGGGTAACTATGTAACTGCTATCACATAATGCTGTAAATGAGGAACTAGGCAAAAAATAAAACAGAAAAGAAAAGAAAGAATTATAGTTGTAAAAATCCAAAAGAAAGAAGTAAAACACCATCTTCGCTGATGATGATGCTGGCCTGAGAAAGTGAAAAACATAATTACGAATGACTTCAAAGAAAAAAATTCAGAAAGATTTCATAAAATTAATATAAAGAAATCGGGTGCTGTTATACATATAAACAATAACTAGTTAGAAGATACTATTGAAGGAAAAGTCCTGTATAAGAAAATTAAGATGATGGGGGCGCCTGGGTGGCATAGCGGTTAAGCGTCTGCCTTCGGCTCAGGGCGTGATCTCGGCGTTATGGGATCGAGCCCCACGTCAGGCTCCTCCGCTGTGAGCCTGCTTCTTCCTCTCCCACTCCCCCTGCTTGTGATCCCTCTCTCGCTCGCTGTCTCTATCTCTGTCGAATAAATAAATAAATAAAATCTTAAAAAAAAAAAAAAAGAAAATTAAGATGATGAAACACCTATATATTTAATAAGAGCTATGCCAGACTTACACAAAAACAACTCTAAAACACCACTGAGAAACAAAAACTAAAAATTGAACAAAAGGAAAGACACATCATGTTCTCTGAGAGGAAGACTAAACGTTGCGCAAATTAATTCTCTGTATTAATTCTCCGTAAGTTCATTTGCACATTTGACATTGTGCGATTTAGAGCGAGACCAGTTGGTTATAAAGTTAATATGGAGAAATAAACACAGGGAAGAAATATTGGAATGAATAGGCCAATGAAAATCATTTGGTCCTGCTAGATATTAAAATATATTATAAGACGTCCATAATAATGATAATGTGGTATTGGTACGTAAATAGCCCATCAAATGGAATTCAGGATCTATAAAATTTTTAAAAACTTAATAAAGAAAGGAATTTAGTATAACATAAAGATTGCTCTTAACTTACAAAATCAGCAAAGAGAACGAGGCTATTCGACATGGCAGAATAACTAGGTGGACATTTGGAAAAAATATAAAGTTGGATCCATGCACCTCACTGCACACTGGGATAAACTTTTAATGACCGAAGATTTATAGGTGAAATAAGTAAGCCAAGAAACTACTAGAAGAAAACATGGTTGAATCCCCTTATAATATTAAAATGGGAAAAGTCTTTTTAACTCAGACTCAAAACCCAAAATCCATAAATGAAGAGTTTGATCAATTTAACTGCCGGAAAAATCAAAACCTCCTGATGTAGAAAGTTCATCCAAAGCAAAGTCAGAAGAGTGGTGGGGGTTGGAGGGAGCGGCTCACAAACTTACCACAAGAATCAAGCCTGGATAGTTTCAATAATAACAAACCACCATGAAACCCAGTAGGAGAAATATGAACAGACAGCTCACCAAAAAAAAAACTTAAAGGATTCTTAAACACGTGAAAAGATGGCCAACCTCACATACAGTACGTGAAATATTTGCTAAAGTTATACAGAAATATATCTTTTTCCAGATATTTAAGGAAGAAAGTTGTTTTCTGATAATTCACTCTGTTATGAGGCTGCTGGGAAGCAGGCCCTTTTTTCATACATTGCGGGGGTAGGTCAGCACCGTGCTTCCGGAGGGCAACATCACGTCATCATTATGAACCTGGACCCAGCAACCCAACCGTTACGTTCTGGGAATTGACCTGCGCTGGTGTGAAATGACACTGGGTTATTCACTGCTGCATCCTTGATAGGAGTACGAGATTGGAAAGAACTCAAATATCTAGCCATAGGGTATAATGCAAACAGCAAACTCCTCATAATGCAAAGTAAAAGAATGGTAAAAGTGTATTCAAATGTGGAAGTATTTCCAAGAGGACAAGACAGGGAGTGGCGCTAGTGCCTGTGGTGTGCGGCTCACACCTTTGTGTATATGCAAAAAGAGTAAGAATGTACACACATGTATGCTTGCATATGCAAAATAGAACTTTGAAAGGAAGCACAAGAAACTAGTGGCCGTGGTTCCCCATGGGGGGGGGGGTTGCATGGGGAGAGGGACGGCTGTGCAGATGGAGGATGGGAACAAGAGACTTTCCCCTGTATGTATTTTATAACTTTTGATTTTGCATTCAAATTCTTTGATTATCTATTCAATTTCTTTCATTACAAGAAGAGTACCAGAGCAAGCAAAGGCTAATATATGTGTGTGTGTGTGTGTGTGTGTGTATACATATATATATATATATATATATATATATTCATTTATTCGAAAACTGTTTATTCAACAACTGCAGTGTGGCAAGAACCGTGCGAGGCGATGGGGAATAAAGGATGACAATTCTGGTACTTAAGGCGCATACGCTCGCGTGAAGGAAGCTGACAAGCAATCATGACCTAGATTTACAACTGGAGTGGTTGAGAAAAGGAAGCTGCACCAATAGAAACAAAAGTCAAAAGGGAAAGACACTTTGAGAAATAATATAGTTGATACGAGATGCTCTGCAATTGGAGGAAATGAAGGATTTATGCATATTAAAAATGCCAGCCGGGAGTAGCTAAAAGATCGCATTTAGAAAAGAGTCCAAAACTGGATTTTGAGTGTTCTTTCGTGGCAGAAAGTTTAAGAGACAAAGCAAAAAGAAAAGAGAAGAGAAGGAATCCTGGACCATGTCCACATTTATTGGGTTTTAGACATTTTTCTTTTTATTGTAGTTCCATTCAAGATCCTGGTTTTTATTTATTTTTTTTTTTTAAGATTTTATTTATTCATTCGACAGAGAGAGAGACAGCCAGCGAGAGAGGGAACACAAGCAGGGGGAGTGGGAGAGGAAGAAGCAGGCTCCCAGCAGAGGAGCCTGATGCGGGGCTCGATCCCAGAACGCTGGGATCACGCCCTGAGCCTAAGGCAGACGCTTAACGACTGTGCCACCCAGGCGCCCCAAGATCCTGGTTTTTAAAAGTAGTCTCGGTAAAGGAAAGATGGAGGTGTTTTTCAAATATAGTTAAAAAGGGCTTAAAACACTGTAACAGTCTCTGGCAAAACCTCGAGCTTTCTATAATAATAATAATTACAAAGAAAACTCCATAGTTCGGCTAAGTACAGTCTGCAACATGGTCATCCTGAAGCTGTGCATCTGACATCTGGGGAGAAGTCTGGTGCCAGCTGATGATTTAGGACGCAGGAAATTTGTAGGTTCTTTGGATACAACATTACTCAGGTAAAAAAAAGACACTTTGATTCAAATCCGTTTGCTTTTATTTTTGATCATTCCGAGAAATCATTTCATGTTGAATATTAATTCTTCCTCGAGCCAGCTGGTAGAACACCGTACTAATGAGGCCAAAGTCGCTGGTTCGCTCCCTGCACTGCCGACAGGCCCCACACGGGGACAGCTTTTTGGTACGTGCCTCTAATCAAGTGCAGCTGTCTCCAAGTATGGTACTGGGCACAGAGGGACCCTAGCGGGAGAAGGTGAATTTCTGATGAGGAACCGGCATCTACAAAAATTGTAGAAGTTTCTAACCTGGTTAACTTATATCTCACAACAGACTGGGCTCCAGTGACCTACGTTTGTCCGTGAGGGTTTTTTTTAAATATGTAAAACAAGTTTATTCAAATAAGTATTTCACAAATGATTCACTCAACCAGGAGAAAGGGAAAATCCAAGGTGACACCTGTAAGTGCAAGTGAGTCCCTCGGATGTCTCCTAGGCGCTGTTATTGCCAACCAGCCCATGCCGTATTGCTCTTGTTTTAAATCTGAACATAACTGGGCCATGCAGGAAAAGAAAACCACAAACAAAAATGCATTTTCAGACCCCATCACAAGTTCTGCCAAGCATAGAGTTTACAAGTGTAACAATGGCAGCTGTTCCCCCTAGTAAGAACAGCTGGGAAAAACAGAACCAGAGTCATTATCTCTCAGATTAGGATCTGTTGGAACAATGCCCAAAATATCAACACTGACACTGAGTGACAGCAGTTAGCCTCTGATAACCCCTTTAAAGTTTGTGTTTCATTTTCACCGAAAGAAATTAGTAGTATCACATATTCATAAACAAACAAAACGTCTCAGAAGTATCCCAGCAATTGAGGTATAAATCTATTTTCTTTTAGATATTTCAAGCTGCTGGTACTCAAGATCAGAATAAATATTAGTCACTCTGTTCCCCTGAAAGATTACAATCTAAAGCAGACACACGTTGGGGGAGAGAAGTAATAGAATTGATATACCGTTCAAGTTATCCATGAAATACAACTGAGTTGTGATAATTAGAAATGTCCGCAGCTGGAAATAGATACCCCGAAGGTCCAGATGACTGAGGATGGAGAAACATCTTGTTGACCTTATGCTCTGTGGGAACGAATTAGGATTATAAATTCAGACAATGAGTTAAATTTAAGGAAAGTCTTAAGGGAAATTTAGAAAAGAGTACGATGAGTTGGGTGAAGGAAAGGACATAGTTCAAATAGAGTAAAGGAGAAGAGTCATAAATTCGATTAGGGTAAAAGCTGGAGCATTTAATATTGTCAGTATTTTGGCTGCAGAAATAAAATGAACAAAAGTTTATTTTTTCTTGTTTTTATGAATATTATAGAACAAAGAACAATCAAGCCAGACACTAGGTAGTCATGAAGATTGGTTTGATACCTGGACAACGGGAATAAAAGACTCTAGATTCTGCAAGAATTTGATATTAAGAGAAATAAAGTCCATCTGAAACATAGAATCAGGAAGAAAATTGATGGCATCCGTGGCCATCATGCATTCCTTTATACCTGTAGAATTTTGTATTTAACAGAAAAATTTAGTTCAAATACTCCAGATGACTGATAAGGTAGGTGATAGTAACGTAGATGACATCACGACTTACTAGAAAAAACATGAGTTTTAGAATCAGGCAGAACACAGATTTAGCCAGCAAATCATAATTGCTAAAGTTTGTCAAGTACTGTCTATGTGCCCAGGGATCTTCTGTACATGACTGTACATGACTGTACATGAACTCATTTCTCACCAAATTCCCCCAACCACGCTAGGATTTTGTGTTATTATTACCTCCATTTTATAGATGAGGGAAATCAGCTATGAGAAGCTGAGTTACTTGGCCAAGGTCATAGAGACAGTAATTGGCAGAGCTGTACTGGAAAATATTTCATGTCCCTAACTATCACCAGCTGGGTGACTCCAGGAAAGTCATCTCACTTGGTCACCTCAATTTGCTCTTCTGTACAATATGAGTGAAACCTCATGAGGGACATTATGTGTTAGCATCAAAACCATTAATTTCTGCAATATCCTTCCCAAATGTCTAAAATGAGAAATATCCTTGATTTCTCTGAATTGGTAGGTGAGGAACTCTTGTTAAATAACCTGTTTACCAGAGTTTTGAGATGTACTTGCTTTGAGCCTCCAGATGTAAGCCTCATGCTGTGACATTTTTCTCCCTCCACATTAATAACAGTAAACTGAGAAGTACTAGAGGTGCTAATGAGAGGAGGCAGTAAGTCCAGAGATGAGGATGGGACTTTACGGCTGCATGTATAATTATTGACTTTATACCTGTCTCCATGGTCTCAGAGGGACTTCACATTTCTCTCATCGACTAAACTTTAGACAGGTGTCTTTCTGACTCTGGGCCCTCATCTCCTTTTCATTGAGCATTTACTGTAGAAAACATAATTGTAAATTCTTTCTCTGCCCTTTGAAATGTAAATCTTCTCTCAGCCTCTTGCCAATTTTACAACCCAGGACTGTCTCAAGGACCTGGGAGCCATCCCTTTGAAATGTAATCAGGAGAGATGGGGCCTCTTTCCCAGTGTCTTGAGGAGAGTAGGAACCAATGAGTGAACGCAGATGCCTAATCACATCCATCCAACTTCCCCACTAATGTCCTCCAGTACTTTTAAACTAGCTCCCCTCATGCTCAGTTGCCCCATCTTTTGTGTCAACAGAACTGAGTTCAGTCTTTCTCCTGTTCCAATGGTCTTGACCAAAGTCTTCCTTCCCTGTTCAACATCTGATGCAATTTTTTTCTTTGACAGCAGTGGTTTTGACATTCACGGAGGAGGACAGACACTAGACAGGAAAAGGGAAGAAAAGTGCATAAGTGGATTTTCTGGTGCCAGCATTCCTCCTTGTGAGCTCTTTATGTAAGAGCACCAGCTCCTCCATGACATCGTGATTGGTCATGAAAGCAGGCACTCCCAGAATGCAAAAATCTTGGTAAGGACTGGAAAGGAGCGGGGAGGGGTAAAAAAAAATAATGACAGCTTTAAAAAAGAACAATTATAAAATTTATATTCTAAAGGCATAATAATAGACTTTTATGCAAATTAAAATGCATTTAAATGCAAATTCAAGGCATATTTTTATGCAAATTTATATGTGGTCCTCCTGCCTATTTCACATATCTGGCTGTGACCTTGTAAAGACCTTAGTGACAATTCCTACCTAATGTTTTAGAGCACTAGGTAAAGGAAAGGTCTATTGTGAGCAATCTCCAAGGGATTGGGTGGTTTCCGGAGGAGGAAGGGTAGGGTAACTTCCTAAAGATCTAAAATACTAGGAGAGGCCAGAGTAAGAAAACTCTCCCAGGACAGATCCAGCCTCGTTGGGCCAGTATGGATTTCAAGCTCTTGGTTGTCATTTAAACCCAGTGTCTACCCAGCAGCATTAATGAGCCCTGGGGAGCAGACCTAACCTTTCTTGGGGCTGGGGGATCTTTGAAAGCACCTGCTGCCCCTCGAAGGAACGGCAAGTGCTAAGTCTCTCCCTTCAGCCATGAGAACTTCAGGTTAGGACTCAATATCAATACACTAGCTGTGAGAGCGTGGGTGAAAAAAAGATTTAACTTCTCTGAGCCTCAGATCCTCAACCGGAACAGACACAAAAGTCTCTACTAAAGACAGGCGTTACAATGCATAGTATTCTACTCGGCACAGAGAAGTCACTAAACAGAAGCAGCTGCCATCGTCATTATTATCTTTATAACTATTATGACTTTTTCTGACATTTTATTCTTTATTCCCAACTATCAATCTTAACAGCCATTTCCCATTTGATTGTAGGATCGTGCAAGCACGCCCATGCGTGTTTGTACGTGTGTGTGTATGTGCGTGTTCTCCAGGTACCTAATGTGTAATTGTACTTGTCTGAGAAATGAATTTCATGTAGCTTCAGGCCTGGATAAATTAATGTTAACCACACAACACTTGCTATAATGACACATACACAGAATATTTGCTCAATACTTACTTTTGACTGACTTTCCAAGACCCATACTCTATGAGTTTGCTAGCGCTGCCGTAACAAGTTACCACTGACTGAGGGGCTTAAACCACAGAATTTATTTTCTCACAGTTCTGGAGGCTGGAAGTCCAGGATCCAGGAGTTGGCAAGGTTGGTTTCTCCTGAAGCCTTTCTCCTTGGCTCGTAGATGGCTGTCTCCTCCCTCTTTTGATAAGGACACCAGTTATATTCAACTGGGGTCCATCCTAATGACCTCATTTTAACTTAATTACTTTTGTAAAAGAGATTGTCTCCAAATATGATCACATACTGAAGTACTGGGTATTCAGACTTCAACACATGAATTTTATGAGGGACATAATTCAGCCCATAACATGGGCTTTGCCTTCATAAACATCTGTTTTATGTAATAGTCTCACCTCACCCATTATATTTTTCCATTATTTATAATTTTTATCTGTATTTGATTATTCAGACTCATTTGAAACTTAATCTGATACAGAAAGACCCTAGGTATATGACTTGGAGTCACCCAACCTCTTAGAACAGGCCTGGGTCTTGTGTAGGAATACACGATAGAAAGAATAAGATTGGAAATTCCTGGGAAGTGAAGTCCAAGTATCAGATTTCTTTGTGAACCTCACGGTGCTCGTGCAGCCCAGTAAACTCAGAGTAAAGGCCTGCTGGAGGAATGAGTGAATGAATGAATGAATGATCAGGAGTCAGGAAGCAACAACTAATACAACCTTGCATCTTCTAAAGGCACACAAAGTAATCCAGTTGCCTTGTTGAAGACTCTTTAGAGCTGTCTGACTGGGAAATCTTCAATTTGAGAAATGGCCTGGGGACCCATATTCATCTACAGAGTAACCTGAACTACATCTTGAGCTTTTCCGATGTTTCCAGAGCTCTCTGAGTGTTCCTCTAGAGGTATAAAGATATGTCACAGAAGTATCCTGCCAAGGTCTTGCGTAGACTCTGGAGAGAAGAAAGATAAGAACACCACACAGCTGAAATGATTGAAAGCAAGAAATTGAATCATGAAAATTGTCAGGTCCTTGCATTTCCCCTTTAGGAAGACCAATTTTGTTCACTTTGACCAAATAACGGGCTTAATCCACAAACAGGGAGGTGACCCATTTAATCCCAAAATGATTGTGCCTTCAAGTGATGAAATGAATTAGCCCTTCCAATAAAGGAAATCTACCAACATGCTTAACTACAGAGAACCCTGGATGCAGGTACAATTGTCCCTTCCAAAGAGAAAGCTGTCATCTATTTTTAAAAGAAATATGCAGCCTCCCTAACTCCACAACTTGCCCTATCCATCATTTTCCAGTCCCTGTCCATTCATTTTACACTTTTTTTCCACTTTAAAGTTGAATTTTCAAAAATTCGATGAAATAGACAGATGATAGCTAAATCAAAGTAGAGAGAGATACAGACAGATAAAAACCATCAAATCCCTAATCTCCATCTAAAAAAAAGATGATTGTTACCGACACACATTTTAGTTCTCTGCTTGTAATTTTGTTTTTGTTTTCAACAAAGAGAAAGAAAGAACGGAGAAGGACAGAGGAGACAACTGAACATTTCTAAGTGTTTTATCAGAGCATGAGTTTGGAGGTTGTGTTACAGTCCCCAGTGGAAATTTGTTTTCATCACAAACCACCTCACAGTATGATACAATTTATCATGGTTGTCATCCTAGGCTCAAGAGAGAACAGAAATAGAATCCTAGGGGCTCTGTGGGGGAGAACCGGTGCGCCCAAGTGCCTGGTTAAACCTCTGAAAATCATCATTGTCATTGGACACTAGCTGCTGGCTACTTATTCTCACAAATCAGTAAATGACCCTAACTTCCCAAACTTACCTCTTAAATTGGCTGGAATGTACATCAATCAGCAAATATTCAGGGGTAAAAAAAAGCATTCAAGTGCTTCGACATGCTTCCCAAAAGTCAACAACATATTGTATGCACTTCTAATTCTAACATAGACAAGGCATTTTACACGTACCTCTTCTCCTTTTCTTCTTCTCCACTGTATTTGAATGCCCCTTGAGCATTTAAAATTCTGCCAGAAATGTTGACTTGAGCCGAGATTTTATCTTTAATTTGAAAAAGTGGAAGGATATAACGTCTTAAAAAGAAGAAGGAAATGCAGCTTTTTCTGCAATTAGCAATGTAGAAGATGCCTTCTGGAAATCTCCAAAGCATAGGGGGTAAGTTAGAATGACAGCAGGCAGCAGATGAAAACAGCACTTGGCAATTTGGGAATCCTTTTTCTGTGACACACTATCCAACAGACAACAATTTTCCCTTTCTTTAAACTTAGATATCTTGCTTTTATTTTGTTTGATTTCTATCATTAGCACAACTGCACATACAATTGTCAGTTAAATTAACTTCAGGCTGAATTCATGCTTAAATTCCCACCTCATTCTACTTAAGTACTTTCAGAAATCCCATCTCTTTTGGAGAAACATTAAAACAAAAAGAATTAGTTAGAAAGGTCCCCAAACTTCAAAACCTCTTCTCCTCCCTCCTCTCCCTTATTATACACCAGGCAGGGGTGCCCGGGTGGCTCAGTCGGTTAAGTGTCTGACTCCTGATTTCAGCTCAGGTCGTGATCTCAGGATCGTGAGATCGAGTCCCACGTGGGGCTCCATGTGGAGCCTGCTTAAGATTCTCTTTCTCCCTCTTTCTCTGCCTCTCCCATTGCCTCTCCCTGCCCCCCCCGCCCTGGTCCTGTTTGCTGTAGAGCTCTCTCTCTCTCTCTCTATCTATCTATCTGAAAGAAAGAAAGAAAGAAAGAAAGAAAGAAAGAAAGAAAGAAAGAAAGAAAGAAAGAAAGAAGAAAGAAAATATTATACACCAGGCAGTCAGAATTAAGTCATCTGATCTCACCACTTCATTAATTGTGTTTGGAACTCAAGTCTATCTCTCGAACCCAATTTTTCCTACAGATCAGAGTCTCATATTCCCTTTCTACTGGAGAGTCCAATGGGCTAAAACATAGGTACATATTCACATCAATAAATAGAAAGACAATGGTCTTTCCTCAAAATATGCTCTTCTTTCTTTAAAAAAAAATTGTACTATTATTCACCCAGTTGTTTAGTTTATATGCCTGGTGTTAATCTTTGTTTCCTCCTCTTTTTCAGCAGCAACACTTAACCAATCACCAACTTTTCCAAAGTCTCTGTCCATGACATCTTTTGAATCTGTCCTTTTTCCCATCTGCCACCACCTCTCAATTCAGACCACAATCAACGCCCCGCCGAGCTGACTACAGCAGAGCAGCACCTGCCTCTCTTGACCACTGACACACGTTAGCACCACAGCGTACCTAGTTCTATTTCCAAAGCACAAATTTCTTCATTTCACTTCTTCAGTAAAAGCTCTATGCTGATGCCACATCATCTGTTAGAAGGGGAGGGAGGGACAGTAAAGTATCCCCCAAGCTGAACAGGCACTTTGAGACCAGAAAATGAAGCAAGCCACTCCATACAGTTCACACAGTTTTATGCAGGTAACATTGACCCCGGAGAAGTGGGGGTCTGGCGGAAGTTGATCCCATGATTCATGGCAGATGCACCATTTTTCTCAGAAAAGTCCAGGTCTTAGTCCACAGATTTGATAGAGGAGACATGCAGAAGGGCACTGTAGTGAGACCGAAGAGTTCACGTGTGTCTCAAAGGGCTTGCAGGCACCTACTTGACCTCTAACCTTTAACAAGATCTTGTGATTCCACCTGTGGGTCAAGAAGGGGAAAGGCTCTTATCTCTAACAGATTCATGGGAAGCCAAAATCAACCTTCCCCCAATCCTGGCCTTGGCAGGCATTTCTAAAGTAGGTATATTAATCTCCAAGAGTCCTGGAACATGGAGCCCCAAGAGACATCACCAAGGGAACATGAGCAAGATGGAAGGCCAAAGATGGCGTCAGTGTTGTCAGCAGGCCTACATCATCCAAAGAAGTCTAAATGCCATGGGATGGTAAACAAGCCCTTCACCGTCTGTCCCTGGCAAAACTCTCCAGTCTCATTTTCTCTTAAAAAACACTTATTTCAGTACTTTCATTTCCCAACTTCCTCTATCCTAGCAGCTCCTTAACATCAGACATTGTCTTTTTACTCATTGTTTGCCACTGAATCCTTAGTACATAATGCAACACCATGAGAATGAAGGGAGACAACGGTGGAAGGTGTGGTAGGAGTCAGTCTCACAGACTGTGCTCCTGCAGCTTTGCTGAGGTCTTGCAGAAACCATTTAAGGCTTTTTGCTTTGCCGCTGTTAAGGTATAGTTCAGGCGACTCAGTATTTTCTCAGTTTTTTTCCTGCGCTTCTGACTGACTACTATATGCATCTTCTTGTAAAGATATCCCCCATGAAATGCGAACCTTATGTAGTCTGTTACCAGACTATGAAACACTCTGGGGTAATTCACCAACGGTGGGGACAACAAGGAAGAGAACCCCGCATTTTTCCCAGCAGCCAAAACTCAGCTTTGTCAAGTGTCTCTGCAATGTCTCCTTCCAATTTACTGAGGAAAAGGAAGGAGAGGTTAGAAAAATGGCAACATGTATGGATAGTTTGTACCTATACGAAATAAAATTATTTTTAAAAATTCAATTTATTATAATTAAAATTATTACAGGAAAGGACTAAATTGTCCTGGTTCTTGGAGTGGTCCCTCCTCATTTCTAAGTTCTTGGGAAGGAACATGAATTAACAACCAGGAATACAAGATTCAGAAGTCATACTATTTGGGGGGCACCTGGGTGGCGCAGTCCTTAAGCGTCTGCCTTCGGCTCAGGGCGTGATCCTGGCGTTCTGGGATCGAGCCCCACATCATCTCCTCTGCTATGAGCCTGCTTCTTCCTCTCCCACTCCCCCTGCTTGTGTTCTCTCTCTCCCTGGCTGTCTCTATCTCTGTCAAATAAATAAATAAAATCTTTAAAAAAAAAAAAGAAGTCATACTATTTGGAGTTTGGAAACTTTTGGATTTCATATCTGTAAAACAGAAATCCTACACACCTCAAATTGTACTTACATTCTTACTGAATCAGACATTTTTTAAAAAATGCACAAACATGGGAATTACATCAAACTAAAATCTTCTGCACAAAGAGAGAGAAAGAGAGAAAGAGAGGAAAGAAAGAAAGAAAGAAAGAAAGAAAGAAAGAAAGAAAGAAAGAAAGAAAGAAAGAAGGAAGGAAGGAAGGAAGGAAGGAAGGAAGGAAGGAAGGAAGGAAGAAAGAAAGAAAGAAAGAAAGAAAGAAAGAAAGAAAGAAAAAGCAAGCCATCAACAAAATAAAAAGGCAACCTGCCAAATGGGAGACAAATTTTGTTGTTTCATCTAGTAAATAACCCTTCCTCCTGTATGATTTTTTTATGCTCCAGTTACAATTAAACTAAGCACGTTGTAAAGCTGTAGCCTAATTTTTGAATGTCTGCTGATAGGGAATTGGAGGCACTTCCACAACAAGGTAAAAAGAAGCTGATGCTTAAAAAAGATGTAATGAGGGGCGCCTGGGTGGCACAGCGGTTAAGCCTCTGCCTTCGGCTCAGGGCGTGATCCCGGCGTTATGGGATCGAGCCCCACATCAGGCTCTTCTGCTATGAGCCTGCTTCTTCCTCTCCCACTCCCCCTGCTTGTGTTCCCTCTCTCGCTGACTGTCTCTCTCTGTCGAATAAATAAATAAAATCTTTAAAAAAAAAAAAAAAAGATGTAACGAATGAAGTCGTCTGGGGCTTCACAGACAATAGAAAAAGAGAACTGTGATAGTTAAATTTATGCCAACTTGAGTGGCCACGGGTGCCCAGATTAAACATTATTTCTCCATATGTTCCTGAGGCTGTTTCTGGATAAGATTAATATCTGCATCTGTAGACTGAGTAGATCGCCGGCCCGTCCAATCTTTTGAGAGCCTGCATAGAACAAGAGGCAGAGGAAGGAGGAATTTGACCCTTTTCTTGGACTCCCTGTTTGAGTTAAACATCTTATCTCATCTCTTCCTGCCCTGGGGCTGGGATGTGCTGTCCTCAGACTCAAAATGAATTACAACACAGGCTTTGCTACGCCTCCAGCTTGGAGATAGCCGATTGTGGGACTTCTCAGTTTCCATAATTATGGAAGCCAGTTCCTTATCATGAATACATATTATTTGTACACACACACAGAGGCACACTTTTGCTTTCAGTTCTACTTATATGGAAAACCCTGACCAGACAAAAATGTGCTATTTTAGGAAAATAAGAAGAAGAGCAAACATGTATTTATCCAGGACCAGGTGTTCTGCCGGCTACTTCTGCAAGGACTCTCTCACTTAAATCTCTCTGTAACGTGTTGGTAGCCTCATTTTACAGAACAGCATCAGTGGGGTGTCATCGCTGCTTTGATAGCACAGTAAGCTGGTAAATAATGGAATATGGATTAGAATAGAAACCAGTCTGACTCCAGAAACTGTCTTTCCACCACCACAGGCTGCTTAGCTAACATTCTACCACTGAGAGCTACAGAGCTATTTTGTATGTCCAGCTATTGCTGACTTTATACCACCAGGATACTGAATTTTAGCAAATACAATCATTGGAAGAAAAAGCAATAGACTAGGGTTCTATTCCCAAATACCATCTAAGACGACAAAGTGCTACCGTATTATTCCGTCAGTTGACTTTCGGTAATCACCTGCTTATGAGGGTTACATGCATTCTTCTATGAGCAAGATTAAGAAGAAGAAGAAGCAGTATGGCCAAAAATTCTTTAAAAAGGAAAGTATCTGAAATCGAAGACATTTCTAAAAATCAAAGGAAGAGCTTGCTCTACTGAAAGTCGGGTGTCAAATTAACAAAGTGATCAATTTCTTATGTGGGGGGTTGACTTCTTAATGTTAATATATTTTGTTATATTGTAGTAGAATTTAAGGCATCATTATCTTATACAAAAGATCTATCCATTCCGGACACTGTATTATGAACAAGTCACCTGAATTCACAACCCAGGCAAAATGTGCCAATGGAGTCCGAAAGGAGTTGAAAATGCCATCTATAATCTCCAGTCCGGTCCTCTGAGCACTGCATGTCACAGGCCCTCAGCATACTTTTGAAGTGAGCCATGCTACAAAAAAAAAGAAAAGATGACATTTGCTTTGTTTTATTAAAACAACTCAAGAAGCATATCGCAGCTCCTGAGATGAATTTCTTGGGGAAAAATGGAGTGAGTTTTAATATTAGCTCACAAATATATTTGCATTTTATGATATTTATTACATAGGCTCAACTGAAAAAAAAAAGTAGAAAACATTTAGAATCAATGGAGGCTTCGTGATTTGACCAAAAGCGTGTCATTACACATGGTTTGTAGAATGAACCTCTTTCAGACCAATACCCTTTAATGTCCACATTTGTTTGATAAATTTGCCAACAAAATCCCTGGGTGCAGATCTCCCTAATGCACATTGAATAAATAAGAGAGATTCAAGGTACAAGTAAACTAATAAAATCTTCTGCTCATTATTTTAAGAGGATGTCACCAACTTACCAGGAATATTTCACTTCGTCAGCTCTGAAATCTTTAACAGACTCGTGAAATAAATCATAACTAAGTGCATGTAGTGAAGATATGTTTTTTTAAAAATGCATAGAGTGAATTTTATTTTCACCTCCTCAGACGTGCTATGAGCACTCAATGGGAGTAAAGATGGTTTTCTGAGGCGCAGAGAAATTTCCATACCAGTATCTCTATGCCTGCTGTGTTCATGGCAGCACCTTATTCTGAATCTGGCCTTATTTTTACATACCAAAAATCATGTTTGGGATGAAAAGTTTTGTAAAACACACCAAAGTTTATTTCATGTGAATGCATGGCAGATTTTATAAACAAGGAGTTTGTTTCATGTGGCGTTTTAAAAACGGGGCCCCAAATTGATTGAAATGCCTTCGGATCTAGAAATGGGTGAATAGGGCCTCTGGGTGGCTCAGTCAGTGAAGCATCTGCCTTCAGCTCAGGTCATGATCCTGGAGTCCTGGGATCAAGTCCTGAATCGGGATCCCCGCTCAGTGGGGAGCCTGCCCCTCCCTCCTGCTCATGTGCTCGCTCTCTCTCTCTCTCTCATGCGCATGTGCAAAAATAAATTAAAAAAAAAATCTTAAAAAAAGAAAGGAAAAGCGGGAGAATGTTTCCCACTTTTGAACCTGAGCCCTGGGTCTGCTTGAGCAATGGGATACGGCAGAAGTGATGCTGTGCTGACTTCTCTGCCCAGGCCTTCAGACACTGGCTGGTCTTGAACAGACCAACCACTACGTGTGAGCGGAGCCCTGGCGCAAGTCCCACATGGAGAGGACCTGACCACGGCACCCCCTCTGTGAGCCATGTGAAGGAGCCATCCTGGGTGCCCATCCTCTTCCCACAGAGCCGTGTAGAATACGGGGAGGCTCTCCCCACCTTGCCCTGACAAAGATACCCCTCAGCAAGCAAACTGAATAGATGCTATTGTGTTAAACGTGAGTCTGGGGATAACTTGTTACCCAGGAGCAGATAATTAGGATACCCACAAAGACCAACGAATGCACCGAACAGTTATTCTCAAGAGAAGGGCGATACGCCCGGTGGCCAATGCCAAGGGAATTGTCGACTTTTGTCGTATCTTCTGCTTTAAGTATCCATGGTCTGGCAGTGGACCCTGGAACCCGACCTGCTGCACTTGATTTTACATTTCATATGAATATATTAATGTATATGCTTAGTTGTAAAGTTGAGAGAGAGAGTAAGCTCCAAAATAAAATTACTCCATGTCCTCTTCTGCTTAAAAAGTAAATGTAAGCTCTTTGTGACAGAGACTAGGTAATCTGGCCAAGGAAGGGAATCTGAACTACACCTCAAAAGTGTCCACAAGTCACCGACCTATGGATAGATCCACACAATCCCATGTCCCGACAAACTGACCATCGGGGACTGAGCAGAAATCAGAAGAATAAATGGACTTCCCAAAATATAGTTCTCAACACCAACTTACATGAGAAATAAGAAAAAAAAATATTTCTGTAGTTTCAACCCAGAACATTTAAATTAATACATTTGAGATATGACCAGACATCCGTAGTAACACACAGCTAAACAAACCCGAAAGGTAAGCAATTCTAATAGGAGACAAAGCTAATCAATGCTGATGTAGTGTCTCTACTCATAAGTTCTCTCTTTTCTTCCCCAGCCGCATCTTGAAGTCAAGTGTGCATCTACTAATAGGTACACAAAATAGAAAACCCAAAAACTCATCTAAGATTAAAGAATTGAAATAGAAAGTAACCAAAAGAAACCAGTTGTCCCTTCCTTCCTATCAAGTCGGGAAAATTTTTAAAAATAAATCATATCTAACATTGGTGAGGAAATAGGGGAAAAGAAATTCAAATAATATTGACGGGAACATAAATTGGTGAAACTTTTGTGGAGATAATTTAGCGCCATCCATCAGATGTAAAGGCCACATTCTCTTTGACCCAACAGTCCCGCTTCTGAAGAGTCCGTCCTTCAGAAATATTGGCAGACATGCACAAGTGTTCCCTTTCCCATCGTATCTATACGTAAAAAGCTGGAAGCAATACAAGTGTATGTCAACATAGGAAGACTCAAATAAGTTGCGATGCATTACTTCTATAGAATATTATATAACCATTATTAAGGATGAGATATGTACGGGGCACCTGGGTGGCTCAGTCAGTTAAGTGTCTGCCTTCAGCTCAGGTCATGATCCGGGGTCCTGGGATAGAGCCCTGCATCGAGCTCCCTGCTCAGTGGGGAGTCTGCTTCTCCCTCTCCCTCTGCCCCTCTACCCCCCTTGTGCTCTCTCTCACATGCATGCACTCTCTCTCTCTCTCTCTCTCTCAAATAGATAAAATCTTAAAAAAATAAAAAGAATGAGATATTTGCAACAACACGGTTGGACTTTGAGGACATTATGGTAAGTGAAATAAATCAGAAAGAGAAAACATATACCATATGCTCTTACTTACATGTGTCATCTAAAGACAAAAAAGTTCATAGATACAGAGAAGAGATAAGTGGTTGCCAGAGGCAAGGGGTGGGGAAGTGGGCAAAATGGGTGAATGGAGTCAAAGGCACAAACACCCAGTTATAAAATAAACAAGCCATGGGATATAATGTGAAGAATGGCAAATACAGTTAATGACACCTTATTGCATATTTGAAAGTTGCTTAGAGAGTAGAGCCTAAAATTTCTCAACACAAGGAAAAAAATTCCCTACGTATGGTGACGGATGCTAAGTAGAGTGTCTGCGGTGATCATTTTGTAATCTACACAAATGTTAAATCATTATGTTGTACAGCTGAAACTAATATAATGTCGTATGTCAATTACACCTCAATAAGAAAAGAGATAGATTTACAGGTAATGACAAAGACACAGCTCCAAGACATAGCGTTAGAGAAAACCATAAATCATGAATTAATACATACCATATGCGGTACTTACCTAAACATAAGGCCTGTTTATGTGTATTTGCGCATGTACACTTATGAACACACACCTATGTGTAAGTGTATGGAAAATGGATTTGGAAGGGGTTCTGTCAATGATAAAAAATGGATACCTCTGGGTGTGGGAGAAGAATTAGAGGATAAAGGAAGAGCATTCACGTACTACCTGAGTAATTTGTAAAATAATTTTTTTCAGTGAGAAGCAAAAACCTTCACAAGTGGACTGTGCCAGTATCCATTTCTACTCATCCTCATGGGATTAGGAAATTGTGTATCGGACCTGCTCAATTACCACAGCTAGCAATGCCTCCCCCAGCCACCTGCCTTGGGTGCGATCAATTATCAAGTTTCCTGTGCAGCCTCCGTGCCCCAGCTACCTCTTTTATTGCTAGTTTGACACAAGTGTGACCCATTTTTCTACACTTTCCTAAGAAAACTCAAGTTTTGTTTCATCAGTCCCCTAATTTTCACTACCAGCTTATGTATGCAATTCGATGTCACTGTCTACACAGAGAAAGTTGTCAAATAATTCTCTGGAAGATGTTTATAATTTCAAGTGTTTTTGCACCATTGTTTCTGTCTACCCATCGTCGTACATATTGTCACAGTGACATTTCCACTGTCATAATTGCTAGTCAATAAAAGAAACAGAGAAACATTACATTATCCGAGATCATTGCACCATGTGTATGTCTACTTCATTTGTACTCGATGTTCCGAAAATGGTGTATTTATAGGCTAACTCCACACTGAGATGAGCTTTGGAAAGATTATATTTGTAAATGTTCATCATCTGGGGAGCATTGATTGAGCCCCTTCTATACGCATAAACATGTTCTCACCGTTCCGTAAAGGTTATGAGCAAGGGAGTACGATACCCGACCTCAAGCAAATTTGAATTCACGGAGACAGATAACATTACTGATATCTAAGGGGCAAATTTTTATTGATATTTAATTGTTGTTTATTTTAAAAAATAGTCACTGAACTCTCATTATTATGAGTTGGGAGCAAGTCTGGCCCCTTGAAATAGATCAGGGAGTAAAACAGAAAAAAAATTAAAATTTTTCTTCCTTTGTATTGTCCTGGGGGAAACAGACAATAAGAACTCAGTAATGGAATTATAATACCATTTAGGTTTTATGATATGTTCAATGTTGTAAGTGCTTAGTAAAATGGGCGGAAGGAGGACATGCGCTTTGGGAGAATAGGCAGGAGGGGGTGCTGCGGAGCGAAGGGGCCTGAGGTGTAGTTTTAGATACAGGGGTGAGGAAGCATTCAGGATGCTTCAGGTGGCATTCAGGAACCGCCGAAGGAGCGGAGGGAGTTAGCTATGCAGTTCCTGGCCGAGTGAACAGATGAGACTACGTCCAAGAGCAGTTACGTGCCTGGCGGGTTTGATGACCAGTGAAAAGGGCAGTGTGAATTACAAAGAGTGAATGGTGGTCGTAGAAAATAAAGTGGGTGTGAAACAGGTGAGGTCAGATTACACAGGACCTAGGAAGTTATTGCAAGGACTCATGCACTTACTGAGAAACAAAACAAAACAAAAACTTGGTTTGAGCAGAGCAAGGACATTAAATAAAGAGAAGTCTCATCACTGTGAATGCGGTCTTAACGACAGACGGTAAGAGAATGAGAGTAAAATTAGGGTGCCCAGTTACGAGGTGGTTGAAATAATCCAGAAGAAATGTGCTGTTATTTAGGCCAGGGTGGGAGCAGGAGTGGTAAAAAGGGGTTTAGATTCTGTACATATGTTGTAGATAAATTTAACAAGATTCACTGGGGCTTGAATGAAGAGTGTGAGAAAAAGGAATCAAGGATATTGGCCAGAGCAGTTGAAATAATGATGTTGCCATCAACATAGGAAGGAAACCACAAGGAGGAGGTTTAATAGGGCAGATCAGGAGTTTGCTGGGTTTGTGATGTCCCTAAGAGTGGAGATGGTCTAGGGAGAGCATGGTATCCAAGACTAGAATTCAGAACTGAGGTCTGGGCTAGGGATATGCATTTGGGAATCAGCAGGATACGGAATCTATTGCAAGCCAAAAGACTGGACAGAATCATCAAGGGGGTAAGTCTAGCTATAGAAGAGGAGATGACCAAGCACCAGCCCTGGGCACCCTGACAGTAAAAGGACAGGGAGACAAGAAAGACCAAACAACAGACTGGGAGGGAACAATGCATTAAAAAGGTGGAAAATCCAGGGGCGCCTGGGTAGAGCAGTCGTTAAGCGTCTGCCTTCGGCTCAGGGCGTGATCCCAGCGTTCCGGGATCGAGTCCCACGTCAGGCTCCTCCGCTGGGAGCCTGCTTCTTCCTCTCTCACTCCCCCTGCTTGTGTTCCCTCTCTCGCTGGCTGTCTCTCTGTCAAATAAATAAATAAAATCTTTAAAAAAAAAAAAAGAGTGGAAAATCCAGAGTAGGGTCTCCAGAAGCCAGGTGAAGAGAGCATGTGGAAGAGGAGGAAGTAATGCTGTCTGAGTTGGCTGAGTGGCATAAAGACTGAAGGGTTACTACGCATGCAGCTTCGTGGAAGCCAGTCTGTGCCTTTGACCGCAGGCCTTTGGGTGGTGCGGTGAAGGCGTGTGCTGGGCTGCAGTGAGCGTCAGAGAGAATGGGCGGAGCATAGAGTGCTTTTTCAAGAAGATTTGCTGAAGGGGGTGGACAGGGCAATGAGAAGGAAATTGTAAGGGGAAGGTTCTAGGGACTGGCATGTTTAAGATCTATTTCTGTGTTAACAGAATAATCCAGTAAAGAGGGAAAGAATGATGCTAATGGGAGGAAAAGTTACCTAGACCCTTGAGTAGGCAAAGAGAGGCAGAGTGAGCTTGGAGGAGGAGGTGGCAGAGACTTAAATAGAAAAAGAGAACAAGAAAGAAGAGTAATCAGTAGAAAAGATGGATCCATGAGCTAGGGAGAGAGAGTAGATTGTCAGGCAGAATTAAATGCTTACTGGGGGCCCATAGCTAGGGATTTAAAATTAGACTAGTCAAGACGACATGTCTTTTACTTTGGCCATATTAAAACACATAGGAGCAAGCGCAAGTTAAGAACAGTTAGATTTAACTAAGGTTGTGAGTAAGCGAGCAGAGCAAGCAGGGCCAGACAGGGGCGAGAAAGCAAAGGACAGGAGCAACAAAATAATTACAGCAAAATAGACACACAAGCATAAATAACCTCATACAAACGTATGTGACGTGGAAATATTTGTGGGATAGAGTTTTTTAAACTAATATAAAATAGACTCAAGGGGTCATCGCCCACATCCGAAGTGATTCTTTTCACTTTTTCAATCCCACAAGTTACTGCGGCTCAGATCTTCATGAAACTTCTCTTTGGCAATTGTTTTCAGAGTCTGCAGCACCTTTCCAGTACGTGCAAAGTTGACAAATCTTCAACTTTTGAAAACTGATTTTGTTTTGGAAACAGTAAAAGTCTTTTGGAGCCAAATTGAGTGAATTAAGTGAGTGATCGGGCTATGTAATTCTATTTGGGGTCCCAAACGAGGTGTGATTATAAAGTAATGAGACTTATTTCCTTGAATGACTCATAAACTGGCTCTGAAGAAAATTCCGAAGGAAGACTTACACAATTTGGAATTAGGGTCAACTTCATCAGGAAAGGACTTCTGGAAAGAGTGAATTTCAATTTGGGTTTACAGTGGGGGATGGAAAGGTAATGGATTAGCAGACATGAGGAATGACCTGAACAGGTAGTACGTACATTTCTGCAGAGATTTTAACTTTAAAGTTTTGGTATTATTTTCACGTACCACCATTCATCCTTAAAATAAATGTGCAAAGGGGTAGCATAGAATTGCTGCATTGTAAAGAACATAGGACTCTATTCACTCACTACCTCTACTGATAAAAAAGGAAGCTAGAATTCAAGCGTCTTGTCCAAAATCACAGAAATAGTAAGAAAAAACAAGTCAAATCGATGCCTCTTGTCATAACTCAGAATGCATTCTTCCAAATTGTCCCGGTCCTAGAAATTGGACAGAAGAGGAACTGAACATCAGAATTCTCGTTTCTTCATTCCGCACTGTCAATTATTGTAATTTATGTACGGAGAGAGGAAAATCAAATATTTTCTCCAAACATATTCTCGGCTAGGATGATTTTGCCTCCCAGGGGACGTTCGGAAGCAAGATTCCAAGGGTGGATGCTATTGGCACCTCGTTTGCAGAGGCAATGAACCAGCACCCCGCGACGTACAGGACAAGACTTACCTGGCCCCTCTCAGTTGTGCTGAGATTAAGAAACGCTGCCCTGAATGCAGAGCTAAAAGTAATGGGCAAACTTGGGAACATGAATCTATCGCCATGAATGGTTTGTATGTACATAGTCCTTGTGTAGAACATACCGAAACTAGGAAACATGGGTAGAAACTCATCCCTAAGGTTCTGGGTTATCAAGAGTTATTTGAACATGACTATATTTGGACATTTATCGATTTTTATTTTTTGGGTTTATTTTTATATCATAGAACATACAAGCTATTATCTACAACTCTATTGCCCAATACATGTAGTTATTTTTCAAAGAATACAACTCAACTTTTGCAATATCTGGGGGTATAATAGCATTCTTATTTAGACTCTAAGACAGCTGGGCCAAGGTGTGAAAAATGTTGCCAGAAGTTGGGGCTGGTGGAATCATCTACAGTCAACTGTGGTAAGAAAGGAAAAAGGCAGACAGGTCAACTAGCAGAAAAACATGGTTCCTTGCTAAAAGTCTAGATGTGTATAAAGAAGAAAATCTCGTTTGGAAAAGGGGGTCCGATGACGCCTGACTGTGTCTAGCATTTATGTGAGAATTTGAATAAAATATAAGCATAGAGGAAATCCCAAACTATCTACATTACTGGTAGCTGCCTAAATTGAAATTGGGCGCTTTTCTAATCAAATTGTTCTTTTATGTGTGTTAAGAAATGCTTTCGACAGGAGCTTACAAATATAATAAAAATGCAAATAACTTCCATAAGATTAACAGTGGATAATGGCAATTAATATTTTGAGATTTTACTTTCTATTAATTAGGGAAAAAAAAGGTCCCGTCCCTTCCTAGGGACATTGTAGTTAATTTTTAATTTATGAATCCTTACTACTATTGAGGTCTTCGGTCCTATATTTTATAAATGGAATATATGCATATATATATGAAAATAGCAGCAAGAGAATTTGTTTCCCAAAGCTGTATTTCAGAACTCACCAGATTGTGTGGCTGTTGCAAATCGATTTTCCCTCACCTTGTGGTCTGTACACGCAGTTTTTATTTTCCAAGGGGAAACACCTGCAATCATTTGATGAACTGCTGTTTGTGGATCGAACTGTCACTGGGGCCATGCAGTGGCAAAAGCCTCATTAGCATGAGGAAAACGCCTGCAAATGTATAATTGAGATGCGAACCATGATCCCATACAGTACCGTCTCTGCAGATTCTTTTTTCGAAAAACAAGCTCAACTTTTAGAACTACTCATTCTGAGCCTTATCCAATGAATACTACCATTTGGTAGTACTTTACTGACTAAAGACCCACTCTTATATTTCTCCTTTGTCAGCTCACAGCAATTTTCCAGTATCTTCTCCCCAAACTAACAGCCAAAAAACTTCACTGACTCTCACAAAATGTATTGATTCTTCGAGTCTGCTCAATGTCGGCATTGCTTTCAATAGTCTTCTGCATTGTCACGGCTGGTATGTGTCCTCTCCGGCAATTTCTTTCTTTTAAAAAATAAGAGAAAAAGAGAAAAGGATTCATCTTGTGGCATTACGGCAAATTTTATAATTGTCCGCAATGGCTGTTTCTCAAAGCTCTTTGGTGTAGCTTTGAGTTAAAATATCCCCACTTCTTATAGCATCTTCGTACTCTTGTTGCATGTGAAAGAATGAATTTGAGCGAACTAAGACATTATCCTGTATGATCCACTTGTTTTCCGAAGAGGATTCAGGGCCCATCGGTTACACGAATAGCTGAAGTTCGCCCAGCTAATGCGGGACGACGGTAACTTAAGTCCACGTCTGTTTTGTGTCCCACAGGGACCGAGCTAAGCCCCAGAAACATTTGTTTTGTGCAACGGCCAAGCGGAAGAGTGAGACGATGTCAAGAATTTCCTCATCTGGTCAGTGTGGGAAGTGCCGTTAATATCTGTACCTACCGCACGCAGATTACATACCCAATACCCTTCGAAGGAACTGAAGTTTGCATGATCCTCAGAGGACTTTTTGCAACAAAGAAACTTTAATTAAGTACTGTCATGTCTCTGGTGTCTCTCTCAACACTAAGGATACCTGTCTCTGGCAGGTTCTTTCTTCACAAGCTCTAAATTTTAATTAGCTATAAATTGGAAATATTAATATCTCAGGATCGTTTTGAGGAAAATTTTCAAAATGTAGGTATATATGTGTGTGTGTATGTATATATGTACATATCCTTTATGTGCGGGTGTATACATCCTTATATTTATGTCTCTATTCATATATGTGTATATGTCTATGTGTATAAATGTATATCCATGCAAAGTTATGATCGATCGATAGATGATAGATGATAGATAGATAGATAGATAAATAGATAATAGATAGATGATAGATAGATAGATAGATAGATAATAGATAGATGACAGATAGATAGATAGATAGATAGATAGATAGAGAAATAGACAGATGATAGAGGATAGATAATGGATAGAGCTAGCCCCATACTCGGTAAGTGCCACTTTCCTGCCCACCATTGTTATGTTTGCTGCTGTGTCCAGAGATGGCTAAGCCCTTCAGGGTACTAGCTTTCGGGGTGCTAGCTCCCAGCACTAACAGATGCAGGGTCCGGAACAAGAAACCAGTTCCGCATTGTTGCTTCCATCCCAGACCAACATACTCCCCATCGGACCGGGATTGCTTGTTAAGCTGCCCCCATCTACTGGTGGCTCTGGATGGGTGAGGGTGGTATTGATTTTCTTTCTCCCACACCTCCCAAAGTTATGAGCACCGAGTAGACACTAGCTAAGGCTTCCTTGCTAAAGGTAGTAATTGAGCTGAATGAATGAATGAATGAATGAATGAATGAATGAATCCGTCCGTCAGTGCACAGGAATAAGTTCCTGACACTTAGTTTGTAATCATGGTGAGGAAGTACTGGAACAATTCATCGTGCAAAACGGTAAGTGGTCTGGGGAAGTCTGTTGCTCTAAGCCCCCCAGAGTCAGGAATGCCACATCAGCACTTGGGAGGAGTCCAAACCCCCGCAGGTGCACAAGAGGAACAAAAGTAACAAAGGAGCAAGGGCTGGGGGGAGGGGGGTGCCCAGAGGACAGAGCCAAGCACATTCTAAGTAGACTTTTTAATTGTTTCTCATTGTTGCCTGTACTTTCTACTTTTCATACACAGAGCAGGAAAGCCCAGGACATTTGCAGGTTCTGATTCCTGGATTTTCCCCACAGCCCTGGAGGAGGTGACTTGCTAAAGGTCTTGCAATATTCAAATGGCATTCATTTCATTTGCAAGGTCGCTAACAAAGCGAGCACTTCCACCCGCAATAGTCAACCTCCTGCCCCATCCCCCATCCCCCAGGTTATGGTTTTCATTCTTCCGCTGCAATAAAATCATAAACGGCCATATTCAAAGCTCAGGCTGACACCATTAGATGCGCTAGCCATTTCGGTGTCCCCGCAGGCTTGTAGGCAACTCAACTGGGCACCGTGGCCTCACAACGGTTGACTTTGTCCACATCCCCTGTTGTATTTCAACACAACAGCTCTGCGAGAAATACTAATTGATCTTGAGACGGCTGCAGTACAGACACAAAACAGCTTGTAGTTGCTCTGTCACCAGGGAACCTAGGGGAAGGGAAGAGGTAAGGTGATTAACGGCACTGCAAGGCAGGTTTTATCTCAAATGAGATGCTTATGTAAGACAATCTGGCTCTTGCAACTTTCCTTTTCTGCTTGTGTTTTATTAGAGGTCAGAAGGAAAGTGCATTTGTAGGTGACGTTTCCCCCTGTGCTCTGACTTATTTTATGGCTCTGCTCTCCAAGCTAAGCGCCCGAGGCTCAGAGGTGAGGGAAGAGCACTAGACCAGGAGTCAGAAGGTCTGCAGTGGGGACTCGGCTTGGCGAACCTGGGCAAATCACTTGACATCTCAGAGCCTCTGTGTCTTCATCTGAAAAATGAGATAAGTCTATGCCTCGCCTTCTCCTGCCTAAACGCATCTTTTTGTTCCTTGAACACTAACCTCTATTAGTAAAAAATTGAGCCTGTCCTTAAAAAAATATGCATTTATACGTTTGCATGTCTTGTACATACATTTATGCTTTAATATATTGTATACATTAAACATGAACAAAAATAGAAATTTCAGAAGCGGACACGAAAATAAAAGAATATTTCCTTCCCACTCCCATCCTGAATGTTCCCTGGTGCACAAGCCCACCACTTTGGAGACAGTGCTCTGGATGTAATAGACTATTTATATTTCTCTAAACGCGTCTTCTTTTTTCCCCAGAGTCTTGATACTCAAAGGGCTGTCCCTGGACCAGCAGCATCAGCATCTCCTAAGATGTATGAGAAATACAAAATCTTAGGGAGACCTGGGTGGCTCAGTTGGTTAAGTGTCGTACTCTTGATCTCGGGTCGTGAGTTCCAGTTCCGCATTGGGTGTGGATCCTACTTAAAAAAAAAAAAAAATTCTCAGACCCCACCCCTCACCTGCTGAATCAGAGTTTTTGTGTTTTTTTTTTTTTTTAAGATTTTATTTATTTATTTGACAGAGACAGCCAGCGAGAGAGGGAACACAATCGGGGGAGTGGGAGACCTGATGTAGGGCTCAATCTCAGAACGCTGGGATCATGCCCTGAGCCAAAGGCAGACGCTTAACGACTGCGCCACCCAGGTGCCCCTGAATCAGAGTTTAGATGAGATCTCCAGTATGCGCTGACCTAGAGCCTTTTCCTTGAATAAGCACCCTTCATTTGAGTGTCGAAAGGATGCTTGCTTCCCTTTCAAGTCTGCAGGGACCCACAGGTGTTAATCAGTCCTTCCCTGACCACCTCAGGCCCACCCTGAGTTAGAGACATTGACGTTTCTGATTCCTTGTACCTTACTGCGCTTTGGGATAGTGTCAGCTCTGAGTTGCTCACTAGACTCTGAGCTCTTGATGTCAGTTACATAATCTGGAACATACCTGTCAGTCTTCTTGGACTTCACAGGAGTCTGTTATCAGAATCAAATGAGATCGTTTCTGTGGCAAGACGACCATGGATTCTTGCATTCAAGAAATATTCCTGGAGTGGCCCCCCCGGATGCTAGGAAAATTCCCAGCCATGCAGTAGAAAGAAAGCAGGGAGACAGCCCTCCCTTGAGGACCTCCAGGTACTAAGTATAAAAAAGTCATGACTTTCATCCTCTGCCCTTGGTTGTTCCTGTATCAGTGCTTTGGCCCCAGGCATTTCAGAGAGTAATAAGCTTCTCTGGGAGCTCAGCTGTTCCCTCTTGGGACTGCTGTTAGGCTGGAATGTCCCGGTATCTTGTCCAGGAAACCTGTCCCTTGGTTTTCCTAGGACCCCAGCTTGACTCCTCAGGCCCCAGAACTTCTCTTTCTCCTCTACGGGCTGAACTACTTTCAGCTGCAAAACAAATGGAAACTTCTTTACATCTTCAGTGGGGAATTCAATAAATAAACCCAGAAGAATGACTAAATAAGAATTTAAGACAATGTGGTAGAAGAGAAGAGGGGCCGGCAAAATGTTCTTTTCATTTGTTAGATCCCCCTCATACTGACATCTATACTGTGGTTCAAAGAAATTGCCTCCAATTACAAAAAAAAAAAAAAAAAAAAAAAAAAAAAAAGCTTAAAATGAATTTGCTACTACTACTACTATAGTGTGGAATTGCAGAGCACCTGGTATCATGGCCTAAATAAAAACTAGAAGCCCAGAAAGTATGCTCTAAAAAACAGACTACACCATATTTGGTGGACCATCTGTCATGGTAGAAGAATTAATCTCTAAATAAACACATCTAGTTAATTCCAACAGTTCAGAGCAATTGCTGCACCTTGCCAGCTGCCCAGGTCCAGCTGAAAAGGAGATCGCTACTCCTTAGTTACAAATATAGGAACCAAAGCACAGGGGGAAAAGAGCCCTTTTGTGAACCCTCATTCCTATATGATGCAATGTGAACTTTCCTGTACTCACCAGCTCTTATAATCTCACCTTTAGTAACTTCTATCCTAGCTGGATCTGTCACACTCAGTACACAGCACCTTAGATAAATTTTCTCTAAGAATTTGCCTGCCTTCTAGAATTTCAATGGAGTATTTCTAGAGTACTTATTCATAGATTAACTTGTAGCCTATTACAGTTGTAGTTTCTTTCCTCCACTACTTAAGGTTCTTAACCTAATTTGGAGTATAGAAGTGCTGATGCCCAGCTCTATGGGAAGGGCATTTCCTGGAATTGTTCAGTGCACAACTTGTACTACATTACATAGCAGCCCTGTTTTTACTCTTTTTCTCAATTTTGTTCTTAAGCTTACCATTTCAGTGTTATTGGTATATGTTTTTCTGTGTAATTTTAATTGGTAGACTGTTTTGATAGGTAAAGTATTAATCTCAGAAGAAAGACTGGTTTTCTAATGGAAATGCCTAACCATAATAGCATGAATGGTGTCACTATAATTACCATTTAAAGAGGGAAGCAGACAATGAAGCGGAGTGGTGGACTCATTAATTTTCCTGCCTCTAACCACCAAGATTCAGATCCAGCTCAGAGAGGCCAAAAGCCATATCAATCTATGCCATCAATGTTTAGCGTAGTGAAATGGAATGTCACAAGGCAAAGGAAGAAACAGGCTGCTCTGCCACCATGTTGACCTTGAAGCAACAAAATAGAAATGTTAATTACCGTTTGGATTATCATTCTGTAATGATGTCTTTATTATGGTAATCATTAAATTTTAAATAGAGTTAAACACATTAAATCAGATCTCTAGATCCTACAGCTTTAGTTTGTAGAGATACCTACTCCAAATGTGTCTTTGAGACTAAAATGTATATAGTAATTTAGTTTGGATTTGCTTATGAGTAAGTATTGTGCATAAAAAAGTCCAGAATATACTGTATAGAAGTTACAGTCTTAGTGCTTCTGTAAAAACATTTTTTTAAATCCCATGCTGCAGTATATTTTTAATAAATATAATTTACAACACTTTTGCATGAAAATAAAAAGAAATATATATGGACTGTATGGGGAATTACAAACATTTTAAATAGGGAAAATCTATTCGATGTATTTATTATTTTCACCAAGTGGCACAGTTCTTAGGAAATGGAAACTACAATAAATGATTGAATGAAAAATGTCAATAATTTTTATCAGACTTGAATAAAGCAATAATAAAGCACATGACAATATTTTTAACAATATTGGATGACAGATTTGGGGCCCAATTAAATATTACCTCTGGAATTTTATTTTAATTTTATAGACAGATGAAATTAACAACAGAATTATGTTCTTTGGTTACTGTGTGCATATCCTTGCATATTGTACATTTTTATATACATTTATCAAAATGTATGCACATCTTTTTTATAATAAAATGATTATGATTTGAATATGTATTCAGCAAATTCCTACTTCTGTAATCTCGAGCAAATTTTTAATCTCAGTTTCTTTAGTTGTAAAATGTGAATAATGAAATCCACCTCCTGAGAGAGGGTTGAGTGTTATGTAAAACTCTAAGCACCTAGCAAATCTCATTACTCTCTGGATGTGGCCTTGACCTAGCCGGGAAGGGGAGGTGCAGGCAATGCAGGCAATCTCTTTTTACACCAATTTCCCACAGATATTCAACCTGTGCTTCCCTCTTGCTCTTTCTGGATTTATTTTCTCTGGTGCTGGAAGACCTACATGGTTATTTTTCCCTTAAAATCCTAACCTGAGTTTCAGCTAGGAGAATAAATAGGATAGTATCCACAGCTTGCTTTAGTTCAACAATTTATTGGCCTAGTTAATTTAACAAAAAAGAAAAATATACTGTAGAGCTTTCTATATGGATGTTTGGGTCAAAAAGCCAGTTTAGCAAGAACCATCTTGCTTATGATTGCCAGGTCATGAACCTCCCTGGGAGGGAAACTCAGTAACACACCAGATTCGGCTATGACCAGGTTCTCCACAGTATTCTGTGAACTTCTAATACTATGCCAATTTTTTAAAAAGATTTTATTTATTTATTTATTTATTTATTTATTTATTTATTTATTTGAGAGAGAGAGAGCATGAGTGGGAGGAGCAGAGAGAGAGGGACAAGCAGACTCCCTGCTAAGCCAGGAGCCCTAGGCAAGGTTTGATCCCAGGACCCTGAGATCATGACCTGAGCTGAAGTCAGATGCTTAATCGACTGCCACCCAGGCACCCCTGATATTATGCCAATTTTTAAGAAATTTTGTGTACTGTATTGACATCCCTTTTAAAATGTTTAATTGTGGTAAAATACATAGCATATGAAATTTACCATCTTAAGCGTTTTTAGGCGTACAGTTCAGTAGTGTTAAGCACTTTGAAATTGTTGTGCAACCAATCTCTGGAACTCTTCATCTTGCAACACTGAAACTCAATACTCATTAAACAACAATATTGACATCCATTTAATTCTGCCTAAATATACAATGACAATAAGGTGATAATTAAATAAGGTGATAGAGTAGTAAGACACTCAAAGAAAGTATACCATAATCCACATTACCACCAGAGGTCTACACCCATGTATATTATTTTATTTGGTACTCAGAATTAACTGGTATTAATATCTGATAATATCATTTAATTAATACTCAGATATTGTTGCCTTGCTTTTTCCTGATGAAGAAGCATTACCAAAGAAAGAAACCATATTTCATAAGCCAAAAAGTTGGTAAATGAGAATCAGGATTTTCTCCCAGCTCTGGATAATATCCTAGTCACTGTCTTTCCATTCCTTCACTTTTCTCATAGCTTACACCCTATTGGTTCTTGCCTGGATTACTGAATGAACATTCTAATCCCCCAGTTGCTGGTGTACTTCAATTCCTCTCCTTCTTGAGTCCAAAGAGACCCACACCACATGCAGATCTGACAAAGTGATTTTCTGCCTATAATCCTGCAGTGTGCTCCTATAACATTAATGGCAAAAGTAAAAATGTTTCCTGTTTCTTTTTAGCTTTAATGAGATATAATTGACATACAATAAGCAGCACATATACGAGGTATACAGGTTGGTGAGCGTGGCCATTATGTGTGCACCTGTAGAATTATCAACATAACCAAGATACTACACATACCCATCACCCCCGAGTTTCTACCCTCATCTCCAGGCAGCCATTAGTAAAGTAACACTACAAAAAAACAAATTAGCTTGTAGTTTCTACAATTTTGTAGAAAAAAAATCATAAAGGATGCATTTTTTTCTGGCTTCTTTCATGAAGCATAATAATTTTGAGATTTCTTCATATGGTTGGGTCTATCAGTCATTGTCCCTTTTGGCTCTTGAGTAAGACGCCCCTGAATAGATAATCTGTGTATCCATTCATCGGTAGACATGCATATGTTTTCGCTTTAGGGCTCTTGTGAACAAAGTGCTGTGAGCAATTATGTACAAGTCTTTGAACATATGCTCTATTTCTCTTGAGTAAACACCTAGGAGTAGAATGGCTAGCACATATGGTAGTTATATATTTCATTTTTAAGACAGGATCAAAATGTTTTCCAAAATACCTGTATGAGCAGAGCATTCCAGTTACTCCATGTCCTCACCAACACTTGCTATGATCAGTCCCTTTTTATTTCCTTATTCTTAACCATTCTAGGTGGGTTTGTCAGAAATATCTTATTGTGGATTTAACTGGCATTTCTTTAATAACTGGTAATATTGGGCATTATTTCATGGGCTTATTTGCCATCTGTATATCTTCATTAGCAAGGTATTGGCTCAAAATTTTTGCCAGTTAAAAAATTTGGTTATTTGTCTCTATAGTTGAGTTTTAAGAGTTTTGGGCATCAATTCTTCATTAAATAGATATTTTACAAATATTTTCTCCCCATCTGTGCTTTTTTTTTAACAGTGTTGTTTGAACAGTAAAAAATTTTACTCTTGTTAAAGTTCAATTATTAAATTTTCTTTCTTATATTTTCTGTTTTCTGTGTTCTAAGAAATTTTTCCCAAACCAAGAGTCACTAAGACTTTTCTTTCATGTTTTATAGTTTTATAGTTTTAGCTCTTAAATTTAGGTATGGTCCATGTCAGCTCAAGTTTTGAATTTATTGGGGGATCAGATTCGTTGCTTATTTTTTGCATGTGGCTACCAAATCATTCCACCATCATTACTGAAAAGACTATGATTTTTTATTGAATTTCCTTGGCACTTTTGTCAAAAATCCATTGACCATGTATTTGTGGGTCTACTGGACTCTATTCTGGACCTGCACCAATTTATTTGCTAAAATATTCTCTGACACAATAGTATCTTAATTACTGTAGCTTTGTATAAACCTTCACATCAGAGAGTACATGACCTCTAACTTTAATTTTCTTATTCAAATATATTTTGGCTATTCTAGATCCTTTGTATTTCCATCTGAATTTCAGAATCAGCTTGTTAATTTCTACAAAATCTACTACAATTTTGACTGCGATTGGATTGAATCTATAGATCATTTGGAGGGAGTGTAGACTTCTTATAATGTTGTGTCTTGTGATCCATGAACAAAATTCTGTAGGATTTTCTATCGAGACAATCACATCATCTGTGAATAATGGCAGATTGAATTTTTTCTTTATACTCCCGATGCATTTTATTCCTTTATCTTGCCTTACTGCACTGGTTATAACCATCAGTATACTATCAATAGAGATAATGAGCATGTATACCCTTGCCTTATTCCTAAACTGAGGAAGAGAATTCAAGTCTTTCACCATCAAATATGATGGCAGCTGTACATTTTTCAGAGATGTCTTTCTGATGTCCTGAGAGCTTTTATTTGGAATGAATGTTGAATTGTTTCAAATATTTTCCTTTTTTTCTTTTTTTGTATGGATCAGGATGACCACATTGGCCTCTCTGAACTCCCAGACCTATTTTCTCAACTTGGCAAAAACTTAGGACTCCATCTGAATTTCCCCTGCTGTGTTGTGGCCTGGAAACCCTCCCAGAAGGAAGCAAAACAATTGTAGGGCTCACCTCCTTGTTTCCTCTCTCTGGGTTCACTGTCATGTGCAACCTTGTACATTGTCTAAAAATTGTTCTTGCATGTATTTTTTTCTTATTTTTTAGCTGTTCCATGTGGGAAGATAAATCCAGACCCTGTTACTACCTCAGCATCAAATATTGATGTCATCCTGTCTATTTACAGAAGACTTATCTATTACCAATCTCCAGCTTGCAACTCTTTCTTCAGACCAACAGACAACCCATGGATCTCCAAATGTTCCATGTCCTTTCTCTGTGTCTTTTCATTCTCTGCTTCCTCTGCCAACTGTGCCTTTCTCTTCACCTCTATAAACCCCTCACCCTAGAAGATAAAGTCCAGCTGCTATACCCTCCCAGAAACCTTACTTGTCTTTCCATAAAAATGAAATCCCTCCTGTATGCACCACACTGCCTTGTGGTTATCACTATCATATCAGTGCTAACCTGTTTCTGCCAACAGATTGTGGCTATTTGAGATCAAGACCTCTTCCATAGTCTGCTTACTCTCCCGTTGTCTAGTTCATAATAGGAACCAATGAGTTGTATAATACCTAACCCATTTCTCTGTTTACCTGGGCATAGATGTGTCTGTATTTCATTGGAATTTTCCTAATACTACAGCTCTTAATATTTTAATCATGAATTGAGAAATATTTTAATGACAAGTTGAGAAACCCGAGTCTCTTTTGCTCTACAAAATGAATTAATTTTAAATATAATACATATTTTTCTTATTCTTAAGCTTATTTTAGATAAAATAACTATTAAGAGTACTTAATATAAAATTTCCCTGGAGTTTATTTGTGCTTACAGGTGATACAACTGTATTGTAATAGAACAGGAAGTAAATAGTGGTGGAAGGAACAAGACAGAAATACAATGAAGAAGAAAACCAACATCTTTGAATTTGTCTTTGACATTTAAATTTGTAAGTATTTATTTGGTGGTCCTCCAAAAATTGCTCCACCTCATTTTACTTTGGTGCCAATGTGGCTCTTGAAACTGAAATATTCTTTGGTGTATTCCATATTATCCCACGGCAATAAAAACAATTTATATATCAAGCTATAATGCCCCAGAACAGCACATGTAAATGGTTAACCAAACTCAGGTATCCTTCTTAATGATCTGTCTTATAGACCTTTTATGGTTCACTCACTTTTGTTGTTGTTGGTTGTGGTTGTATCTTTCCAAAAGGTAGGAAACAGACCTTACACATAGGTTTTTTTCCCATTGAGAACTGGAGTTGGCCATTCTCGGTAGTCCATTCGATTCAGAAGTAGAAAACCTGACAAGCTTACTTTGGCCCTCATTTTATGTTTAGGCATCAACTGGCAATAATCCAACTGCTAATTTCTTTCTTTTTTTTTTTTTTTAAGATTTTATTTATTTATTCGACAGAGATAGAGACAGCCAGCGAGAGAGAGAGCACAAGCAGGGGGAGTGGGAGAGGAAGAAGCAGGCTCATAGCGGAGGAGCCTGATGTGGGGCTCAATCCCATAACGCCGGGATCATGCCCTGAGCTGAAGGCAGACGCTTAACCGCTGTGCCACCCAGGCGCCCCCCAACTGCTAATTTCAATATATCCTTTCACTGTCATCCTAACAGATCCACTGAAGTAAGAAGAAATACTGCCCCTGGGTTTTCCCGAAGAGTCCTGATTTCTATTATGGTCTCCACTGGCCCATTTGTACACCTGTACTTGTCAAGTCGGGTATCTTGTTTTTTGCACAGGAAGATGCATGTGGTTGTAGTCGATGTTAATCTCTTCTAAAGTCATATTTTTATTTCACTGTTTGAAATTTTAAATCTATTGGAATATCATCTTTTTCCCTCTTCTGTTTTGTATCTTCCTTATTTGTTTCAGAGTGAGCAGAAAGGAAGGAAATATAGCAGAAAAGCATGTTCAAAGCCATCCACTCAAACCACCTTATTTTAAAGAGGACAACAAGACACAGAAAGACTAAATTAACTGAAGTCTCACAAAGGTAAGGAAAAGGGAAATTTTGTACTATATATATCTTATGCCTTAATTAATTATTTTAAAGAATCCTCACTGGAGTTAGGAACTACACCCTTTCTCATGTCTGCCTTTCTTACCCCTCACTGAAGGGAAGCCTCAGGCCTGAACATGAAAGGCAGGGTGTTTATGGAGTCAGCTGAGGACCTTGGTGCTTTACCCAAATGAGCTCATCAAATCCTCACAACAGCCTCATGACAGGTGGGGAAGCTACACTGAGAGAGATAAAATAATTCACCCAGAGTTAAGAAATTAAGACCATGCAAGCCCAGGTCAGTTGTACTCCACAGTCTTTATGCCATACAATGATTTCCCCCAATGTGGGGGAGTGATGGGGAGAAAGAGGAGGAAGAAGAGAGGAGAGGGAAAAAGAGAGAGAGTGGAAAGAGAAAGAGAGAGAGAGAGAGAGAACTAATCTTTATCATGATTTTTACCCTGTAGTTAATTTCTGGAATATTCTTTTGAGTGTCCCTCCCTCAAGCTGAGCCAACTCTCCTAAGGACAAAGACTATTTTATGCAAGCTCATATTTTTGGTGAGTCTCACAAGACCTGGCACATAGTAATATTGAATATATGGTCATGTAATTAATAAAATAAATGTAAAAACGTACTTAGATTTATTATCAGAATTTCTACATATTTTTGACTTGGAATTAAAAAGTAGGTCCCTCAAACAAGGCAATATCCTTCTACATTTATAAAAACTGAAGCAGTAATTTTTTTTATGATCCTATTCCTACTTTTCAACTTCAGAGTAAAATAACCTGAGATAAATTAGCACTTACAAAAATTTCATAACATGTCATTTTTTCATAACATGTAAACCCCTGCACTGGCAGACAGGACCTTCTCAAAGTAAAACCCCGTTCTTAGTGTTGAGTCACAGAAGACTTTCTCTTTGCACCCATTCGAGCTGCAGACAAGTGCCGATGCCAACAGCCTTCCCTGTCACGCTTCAAACAGCAATGTCATCTAGAACATCTCCCTGCTTTACACGGTCCCCTCGGCTTACTTCCAAATACCACCTCCCCATTTATTGTAACTAAGACATAATTTAAGTTGCAAACATAATTATACCCCTATAGCTTCATGGGCTAGTTCCAGAATCCCAGCCAAACTTTTTATTTCTTTGTGAACCATGACTGGTTTAGGAATACGCACACACCCATGGAGAGTCAGTGACCCATTCGTCCACTTCACTTTACGTTTGGCAGTAGATGGAGTTGTCAATGTGGCCACACAAGCCGGCCTTTGAGGAAGGGAAGCTCAGTATTGATACAAGGCTTTTATGTTCACTCCACAGCAATACCAATTACTCAAGTCATTGTATATCCAGGACTGCACCCCTGAATTGCTGAGTGTGCCTACAGCAATTCAGAGAGGACTTGGACATTTTTTTTTTTTTAAGATTTTATTTATTTATCTGACAGAGATAGAGACAGCCAGCGAGAGAGGGAACACAAGCAGGGGGAGAGGGAGAGGAAGAAGCAGGCTCCCAGCCGAGGAGCCCGAGGCGGGACTCGACCCCGGAACACCAGGATCATGCCCTGAGCCGAAGGCAGACGCCCAACGACTGCGCTACCCAGGCGCCCCAGGACTTGGACATTTTAAATGTTTCTTCTTTCTCCATAAAATTGACTCTCATATGATTCTTAAGCGGTTTTCATATCCAGTTTAAAACCGAAAACCTGTTCAGGGTCAAGTTCAGTTTGGTATTTCATGGTCCTGAAAAAGAAAATGAAATTTTAAAAAAGAATAGGATCCCAGTCTCCGTTAATGGCATGCAAAGTGCCAGCATGCACGGGTTTTACATAAAATCTAAAAGATAAATTTAACTGATGTGTTTTCCAGTAAAACATTAGCTGTAACATGGATGGTGAGACTCTAACGTTTCACAAGGGCAGGATTGTAATTGAGACGCACGGTATTTAAAACAGGTGGAGACCATGCATAGCTTCCCTTGGAAGTTTAATGCCGTAGCACATAATTAAATAGAATTTATTGAGCAAATAAGGAAATGTTACTCCAAATTAAGTCTTACAATCATGACTGTATAAGGCACTTATGTCGTGCTTTCTGTTTTCATAATAATTGCCATCACGGTGATACTGTATCACAAATATCTTTTCCTCTGCTATTAACAGTCTCATTGCATTGAAATATATCCAGATCAGACAGTAAATCTGGATATCGCACACACAAGGGGACAGTGCCAAAATCTTGTGCTCATCATTTACACAAGAGATACTTTAAAACTGGGTTTCAGTCCAAACAAAAGCTTTGCGTGTAGAGTAGAAACCGCTTCCCTAAAAAACCTGTATCCGTGACGCTGGACACAATGGTCTCTGCTTATTGGCTTTCGTCAGCAGAGAAGCCCTGGTCATAAGGAACTTATGATAGATAGGAAGCTTCAGGTTAAGGAATTAGCACGTTGTAGAAAGATGGACTGAAACCATGCCCGGAGTACAGGCCCGCCCCTAAGGGTCTCTGCGTTTCCGTAACACCACAACTCAAAATACTTAATTCATTTGTCAGAGTCGTTGTTGTCTGTCATGATGATGCCAGAACACAGTCCACATTCAAGGAACTCATAGCCGAAGAGATCACAAAGTCAAAGTTAACATTTACTCAACAGGAATGTGTCCTGGGACTTCCCCTGCATGTGCGGGGTTCCTGGTAAACCGTGTTCAACAGAAGGGTGAATCAAAGATTGTAAAAATGTACTGGAGAGTGAAAAACCGGGGTTAGCTTTCTGGGGTGATGGACGGTAGCTTAGTAAGGACAAGCAAGTGCAGGAACCAGTTGAGAACCCTCTTCCAAACTTGTCAACATCTTCTTCCCCATGCAATGTTCTAGGTCACAGAGAAGGGCTCCGAAACTCAGCTGCCTGGAGCAACCTGTAAACTGCCCATTTAGAAACATGATGCCGAGGAATTACTCAGCGTGTCTATGAATAATGGGATTTTATCCTTTCAAAAAAAAACACTTTAAAATCAATATAAAATAAAAAGCAAATTTTACTAGTAAGAAAAACATGGGTACACTTTGTTCATTAGCCAAATACCCAGCACTCTCCTCCCCTCCCACCTCCACAAAGCTGTCAAGATCATGGCTCTCGAGAGCACGAGTGAATTAACTGATGCAGGGTGAGCAAAAGAAAACACATAAATCTGTGACCTTCTGTGCCTGTGCTCTCCAGAGCTTGCTGGGACCACAGCCACTGCTGTCTTTACCACAGCTGCCAGCATCAGTGGGGCTGGGGGGAAGCGCCACGTAAACCTACCCCTGAGGCTCCCTCCCAGGCCAGACTTTACCTGTTCGGGCTGATGGCAAGGCTTCCGAGAGACAGGAGACCTCATTCTTGCTGTCCCTTACATTCACCCCGTATTGTTCTCTACCACCTCCCATATTTCCCCTGCCCTCTGGACATTCGAAAAATCCTCAAGGAGGCAGGGATGTACTGTATGGTGACTAACATAATATAATAAAAAATATTTTTTAAAAAGGCAAAAGAAATATTAAAAAAAAATCCTCAAGGAGGGCACGATAGTACAGAAGTGAAGTACCCAGGACCAGTATAGAGCAGTGGTAACAGGAAGGAGATAGAGTGGGTAGATTTTCAAGACAATAAGAACAAAAGCACCAGTCCTAGCAAGAGCTTAAATGGGGAAGCATAGTATATACCATGCTCGGGTAACTCAAAACGCTACTTTTCTGACTCATAAAATACAATTCCTATTTTCCTGAGTGCTTTCTCATTACGCATTATACTCCTTAAGTTAATCTAGTGGCTAGACTCTATGTTAACTCTCAGCCCTACCGATGACTCGGAGGCCTAGAGACCATTAGGGAAGTGGAGTCCTCCAGCACTGAATACATGGATTAATGTTTCAGCAAACTAATTAAGGTAGAAGGGTTTTGAGCCAAATGTTACCCTAGAGGTTTTTAAAGAAAAAGTCAGAAAAACTCATGACAATCTTTGCTTATAAACTTATAATCAGAAGCAATTTCAAAGTAGAAAATAGAGATCCAGGTAATGTCCCTGAAGTAAGTTTATCACTGCTGATAACCATCGTCCTTACTCAGAAGACAGAGACTTTAGGGTCCAGGCTACTCCAGGGCTTTCTACTTGATAACCCGGAAGGACAAAGCATGGAAGCTTCGAGGCATCAAAGGGTAGACAAGTAGGCTATAAGAGCGATGCCATGTCCAAAGTTACGACGATGAAAGCAAAGACAAGACCTTGACAAAAAAAGACGAAACCTGAAGTGACACCAGACTTTTCATCATTAGAAACCTCAACCAATTGAGCCTTCTGCCACATAAAAAAAAAAAAAAAAAAAACTCTACATGCCAAACACATCTTGAAGGGATTCAAGGATTTGAAAAAGAAAACCCCAACTCGTAGAGGGAATCACCATGTCAAGAGCGAGTAAGGGTGATGCTAACAACACTTAGAACCACTGCTGTTTGAGAAAAGTTGCAGATGCGGTTCCCTAAAAGCAAGTGCGAAATACCCCTTAGATCAAAATGACTTATGACAGTCATGCTCATGTCTCTGCTGTTGTGCTTCCGTTAACAGTCCTTGAAGGAGAGAGCTGCGTTGCTGTCGTATGCGTGCCATTTTTAAAACAGCGTCCTCTTTATAACTGGTATGTAGGGTTTCAGGCTAGTATTAAATTGGACTTTGGAACAACATCCCCTTCCCCTCCGTTGAGTTCTCTTGCTCATTCACCTACATACATTCCAACTGTCCCTTTCCCTTGAGCTGGTCTGTCTCCATGCCTAACAGTGACCAACGGCAAATCTTCCATGTCTTTGATACTGTTTCATGATCATGGAGACACACCACAACTGATGACTTCAATCAAATTTATGATTAGCATACTTCTCGTGTAGAGTGTCATGTGTAGGCAAACATCATGAACGAGTTTGCAGGGGGTAGTGCGTAGTGTTTCATCTTATTGAATGAACTAAGCCAGTCTAACTAAATGGTGTCCCATAAGAACCTGTGAACCTTGTCCCTCCGTGGGTGGTGGCCTCCTGTTCTCTTACTAGACTCCAGTGCAGCATGATTCCTGACACCATCTACCCCATGTCTGTCAACTAAACGGCAGCAGATGTGGTCCTAATCTCTTCCATGTGGAGGGAAATATCATTTATAAGTGTACTGGGGACTTCTGCATCTCATGCAACAGCAGCTGGAAACTTTAATTTTCTCTATACAAAATACATGCGATATGGGTGTGAAATTACAGAAGGTTGTATTAAGTCTCCAGTTCTGGCACCTCATTAAACACTTTGCAATGTATTCTCCATTTAAAAAAAGCAGACCACATGCATGAGCTTGACCGTGTGTGCAAATGATCCTAAAATATTCTGATGGGTATTCCTCTGCAACTCCTCCTAATTTGAGTTGCTTCCGTCAGGGCTGCATTACACAAGAGGAAAACGAATTGTGAGGTCAGGATGAAAGGTTTTAGAGTATAATAAATATCCCTAATACCAAATGTCTTAGCAAAAATGATGCAGCTTGTTTGCAGTCTTGAATTCCACAAATGACTTCTTGTCCTGGAAAAAAAAAAAAAAAAAAGGTCCTAATGTCCCTTTAAAAATGCATGTTCTCCACTAGCAGAGGCCAGCTCAACACACTTTTATCAAAATAGACCAGGGCCAAGTACATTGTCAAATTAATGCTTGACATTTTTCTTAATGGGTTGTTTTTTTTTTCTTAATGGAGCTCAGACTTTGAAAAGAGCACAATGGCGTTAAAGCAAATGTGCGAATAACGTTTGAGGATTGTGCACTCTGTGCTTGGTCAGAGAGAGGGAATGGAAAGCATGCCTGTGATTCTTCCCAGCACTCTGCTCGCGAAGTGCCTGTTTTCAGTAAAGGTGAGACAGGAGATGGAATCTCTTGATGTCCTGGTTGATCCCTCCCCTGCCTTCTAAATTATGATCAGTTTGCCACCCAGTGGTCCCTAAACACAAGTCAATCACTCAACTGAACAACGGGGATTTGATGCAATTTTGGAAGAAAAACTGATAAGACCTTCTCCTATATGGCCCCTTCCCCAGGGATCTTTAATGGTAATTTTATCTATATGCAATTTTTCCTTGAAGTGTTGACTTTAAAACCCAGTCCTCCTGAAAGATGAGATCCACTATGTAAAGCTCCAGTACTGTCACATGGCTGCTTTATTATGATCTGGGCTGAAATTGAATTCCTAGGACGACAAGAAGGAAGGTTGAACATATGGCTCCTGAAAACATCAATATATTTTCTGAGTGATCTAACTAGACTGATTACACGGTTTTTGTATTTTTCTTAGTTTTTTAAATCACAAAAGCAATGCCTGCTCATCTTTGAAAAGTCAGAAATCTCAACAAATTTACACAGATACAGAAGCAATACATATTACTTTATAGCTTGACATTTTTCAGACAATACAACTTGAAATTTTTCTCTTAGGAATATTCCCACTCAATGTGATTTTAATGACTCATAAACAGTACATCTTCAGGACACAGCAATTTATTGAACAATTATTTTATTGTACTTTTTAGGTGTTAATATTTCCGTACTTTTATTCAAACTGTTAAAATAGGGGTGACTGGGTGGCTCAGTCGTTAAAGGGTCTGCCTCAGCTCAGGTCATGATGCCAGGGTCCTGGGATTAAGCCCCATGTTGGGCTCCCTGCTCAGCAGGGAGCCTGCTTCTCCCTTTCCCTCTGCCTGCCAGTCTGCCTACTTGTGCTCTCTAGCTCTCTGTCAAATGAATAAATAAAATCTTTTTAAAAATGTTAAAATAATGGGAAAAAACTGGCAGCTTTCCCCCTACGGTCAGGAACAAGGCAGGGATGACCACTATCACCACTGCTGTTCAACATAGTACTAGAAGTCCTAGCCTCAGCACTCAGACAACAAAAAGAAATAAAAGGCATCCGAATCAGCAAAGAAGAAGTCAAACTCTCACTCTTTGCAGATGACATGATACTCTATGTGGAAAACCCAAAAGACTCCACCCCAAAATTGCTAGAACTCATACAGGAATTCAGCAAGGTGGCAGGATATAAAATCAATGCACAGAAATCAGTTGCATTTCTATACACTAACAATGAGACAGAAGAAAGAGAAATTAAGGAGTCGACCCCATTTACAATTACACCCAAAACCATAAGATAACTAGGAATAAACCTAAGCAAAGAGGCAAAGGATCTATACACAGAAAACTATAGATCACTCATAAAAGAAATTGAGGAAGACACAAAGAAATGGAAAAATGTTCCATGCTCATGGATTGGAAGAACAAATATTGTTAAAATGTCTACGCTAGCTAGAGAAATCAATTCCTGATTGTCTCTTCAACAAATGGTGTTGGAAAAAACAGTCACATGCAGAAGAATGAAACTGGACCATTTCCTTACACCATACACAAATGCAGACTCAAAATGGATGAAAGACCAAAATGGGAGACAGGAAACCATCAAAATCCTAGAGGAGAATACAGGCAGCAACCTCTTTGACCTCGGCTGCAGCAACTTCTTGCTAGACACGTCTCCAAAGGTAAGTGAGACAAAGGTAAAAATGAACTATTGGGATTTCATCAAGATAAAAACTTAGGCACAGCAAAGGAAATAGTCAATAGAACCAAAAGACTACCGACAGAATGGGAGAAGATATTTACAAATGACAGATCAGATAAAGGACTAGTATCCAAAATCTATAAAGAACTTAACAAACTCAACACCCAAAGAACAAATAATCCAATCAAGAAATGGGCAGAAGACATGAACAGACATTTCTCCAAAGAAGACATCCAAATGGCCAACAGACACATGAAAAAATGCTCCACATCAATCGGCATCAGGGAAATACAAATCAAAACCACGATGAGATACCACCTCGCGCCAGTTAGAATGGCTAAAATTAACAAATCAGGAAACAACAGATCTTGGTAAGGATTCAGAGAAAGGGAAACCCTCTCACACTGCTGGTGGGAATGCAACCTGGTACAACCACTCCTCAAAACAGTATGGAGGTTCCTCAAAAAGTTGAAAATAGAGCTACCTTATGACCCAGCAATTGCAGTACTGGGTATTTACCCCACAGATACAAATGTAGTGATCTGAAGGAGCACCTGCACCCAATGTTTATAGCAGCAATGTCCACAATAGCCAAACTATGGAAAGAGCCCAGATGTCCATCGACAGATGAATGGACAAAGAAGATGTGGGGTATATATACAATGGAATATTAGCCAGCCATCAAAAAAAATGAAATCTTGCCATTTTCAATGACATGGATGAAACTAGAGAGTATTATGCCAGGCGAAATAAGTCAATCAGAGAAAGACAATTATCATATGATCTCACTGGATATGCAGCATTTAAGAAACAAAACAGAGGATCATAGGGGAAAAGAGGAAAAAAATAAAACAAGATGAAACCAGAGAGGGAGACAAACCATAAGAGACTAGTAATCATAAGAAACAAACTGAGGGTTGCTGGAAGGGAGGGAGGTGGGGAGCATGGGGTAACTGGGTGATGGACCTTAAGGAGTGCATGTGATGTGGTGAGTGCTGGGTATTGTATAAGACTGATGAATCGAAGACCCGTACCTCTGAAACCAATGACACATTATTTGTTAATTAATTGATATAAAATTTTTAAAAAATGTTAAAAAATAATAATAATAAAATAAAATAAAATAAAATAAAATGTTAAAATAGGGGTGCCCGGGTGACTCAGTCAGTTAAGTGTCTGCCTTCAGCTCAGGTCATGCTCCTCCAGTCCTGGGATCCAGCCCTGCGTGAGGCTCCCTGCTGAACTTCTTCCTCTGTCTGCTGCTCCCCCTGCTTCTGCACTCTCTCTCTCTCCTATCAAATAAATAAATAAAATCTAAAAAAAATAAATAAATAAAATGTTAAAATAAAATCATATATTGATGAGTCTTTTTAAAAATCTCTGGGCATTTTTTTTAGGATAATTGTCTTTAGGATAAAACCAGAAGTGAACTTACTGGTTTACAGAAAATGGACATCACTTGTTCTGTTGATTTTTGGATTCCATTGCCTTCCAGAAAGACTGTACGATTAATTCACAACTGCAGTTTTTATTAGAGTTCTGCTTTGCATCATCCTCACCAACTGTGGGCATCTTAAATATTTTAAATCATTGCCGCTAGGATAGTCTGCCATAAACAGGAGGATCCTGACCAGGAGACTTCAGAAAAAAAGAAGAAAGTTCAGTTCTTGCTAACACACCAGTTCAGTGCGTGAGTTGGGCAGGCAGCTAGCCACACCATCATTCAGAGATCTCAGACTCTGTCCATCTTTCCTTCTTACAATGCCACCATCCAGCAGGGCCTTTGAAGCCTTGGTTGGGTCTTCTGCAAGTATCTGGCATTCATAACAAGAGAAAAAATCATACACGGGAGACTTTTATGGTCAAGACCAGGAACAACTGACCTGTTCACAGATTTCAGTAGGCAGAACTCATTCTCAGAAATACACTCAGTTTTAAAGAGGCTTCAGACACAGTCTAGTTGTGTGTCTAGGAAGAAAGGCAACAGATCTGGCCAATATCTAGCCATCTTGGCCAAAAATATTAGTATTTGTTTGTATTTAATATAAGTGAAAAGTTTCTACCTTTTAAAAAGAGAATGCAATCCATTCACTGTGACTTATACTAATCACAGATATACATGTGATCATACACCTGTCATTCTGTTTTTGTTTCATGCAACCTGTTGCATGCCTTTCACCCTTCACTTCTGCTGATTGGATGAGCCTGTTAACCATTCCATTTTTCCTCTCGTCAAACTGAAACTACTACTATCCTTTTCTATTCCAGTAATGGTCACTGTATCATATATAGGGCTCAATTAGATTGACCATGAACGAGATAATCTGTATTTCCCCAAAATGTCTTCTTGCATTATTTACTTCTCCTCCACCTCCCTTTGTTATCTTATCTCATATGATAAGAGCTTTTGAAACCTTTTTGCTTTCTCTTTCTCCTGTTCTCTTTTCCTTCCCCTTTCAGGTGGTCTCTGAAATGCCATTATCTCCACCTTATCACTACTTCTTCCTACTCCTAGATTTTGATTAAAAATTCCAGAAATCATCAGCATTTCTATGAAAGAATGAACCTTCTATTTCAAGAATTATTATGTTAAAAAATATCAGTGCCTCCTTACTTTTCTTTTGTTTTGTTTAAAGACTTTATTTATTTATTTGAGAGAGAGAGAGCAGGCGTGAGAGGAAGAGAGGGAGAGCACAAGCGGGGGGGGGGGGGGGGGGGAGGGGTAGAGGGAGAAGCAGGCTCCCCACTGAGCAGGAAGCCCCATGCAGGGCCCAGTCCTAGGACCCTGGGATCATGACCTGAGCTGAAGGCAGGTGCTTAACTGACTGAGCCACCTAGGAGCCCAGTCTCTCCTTAGTTTTTGTATTTCAACTATGCCATTGATTGATAGATGAATAAATAAAAAACCATCTTGAAGTCTCTGTCTGGTCATTTTGTTATATATTAGTGTCTTTTTTTTTTTTAAGTATTTTCCCAAAATTAAATACAAGGGTGACAATTCTTGGTTAGAAATAGTTTTTCCTTTGCAGTCCTTTGCTCACAATGTATAGATTCTATACCACTTCTCGCAGGTTCTACTCTACAGATGAAGAATCTAATGCCAGTCTGATACACTAATTTTCTCCTTTGTGGGAACTTGTTCCTTTGTGTAACACAGAGTTTCTCAACCTTAGCATGATTGACCTATTGGGTTGGATAAGTCTTTCTTTCTTTTTTTTTTTAATTATGATATGTTAGTCACCATACAGTACATCATTAGTTTTTGATGTAGTGTTCCATGATTCATTTTTTGCGTATAACACCCAGTGCTCCATGCAATACATGCCCTCCTTAATACCCATCACTGGCCTATCCCAATCCCCCATCCCCCTCCCCTCTGAAGCCCTCAGTTTGTTTCCCAGAGTCCACAGTCTCTTGTGGTTCATTCCCCCTCTGTTTAACCCCCCTTCATTTTTCCCTTCCTTCTCCTACCTATCTCCCTGCTATTCCTTTTGTTCCACAAATGAGTGAAACCATATGATAATTGTCTTTCTCTGCTTGACTTACTTCACTCAGCATAATCTCCTCCAGTTCCATCCATGTTGCTGCAAATGTTGGGTAATCGTTCTTTCTGATGGCTGAGTAATATTCCATTGTATATATGGACCACATCTTCTTCATCCATTTGTCTGTCGAAGGGCATCTCGGCTCCTTCCACAGTTTAGCTATTGTGGACAATGCTGCTATGAACATTGGGGTGCATATGGGATAATTCTTTCTTGTAGAAGCAGTCCTGTGCATTGTGGGACGTTTAGCATCACCCATGCCACCACCCACTAGATGTCAATACCACATCCATTCCCTCTGAGTTGTGACGACCAAAAATGTCTCCAAAAATTGCCAAATGTCCCCTGGGGGAAGAAATTGCCACACTTTGAGGACCACTGTTTTAAAAGTTTGTAATATTTGTTTTTATCTGAGAGTTTGAGAAATTTTACCAAGATGAACCTAATTGTGAGGGGTTTTTAAAATAAATTTGTTTCTACATACTATACATGATTTAGGTAAATCCTTTTAAAATTATATACATCCTCATGGACTGGGGCATAAGGTAGATTTTGAGGGTCAGGTTGAACCCCTTGAAGGAAGACATTCTGTTCTGTTGTCTCTCACAGTATCCCAAATCAGACATGGAAAGTCCAGCCTTCAAGTTCAATCTATATTGGCCTTTGTGAGATCATAAACTCAGAAAATTCACATGAGGTCAAAGCTGACCTTTTTCTGGATGAGCACAGACCCCTGCCAAGCTGACAGCAGATCCTTCCTCCATCCCCTAAGATTTCACCAAACCAGCAGTTCCTGGCCACAGCAGCCATTTGTCCCAAGAAAAGCAACTCATTCTAGAGTTAGTAGTACTGTATAAGGAAGTTTGTATCGGTCTACCACGTTCCCAGAGTCACCTCAGAATTTACTTTAGAAGACTTGCACTTGAAAACATTAAAGAGTTTGGGAAAACTTGGGAAAGACTTGGGGAAGAGACTATTCCTTGTATGAAATTTTCTTCAATTTAAATGACAATATAATAAGATTAAGCACAAAGCAAAATGAGAATTCATTTGCAAGTGACGCAAAGTATTTTAGAATCCCACAGAAATCAATAGTGATTTTTAAGCCAGTATGAAAACAGTAAAGATTTTTTGTATTAGAAATAAGATCTCTCTCGGATTTGAGTTCAAGAAGAAGATCTAAGAAGACTCTGAACTCACCGCCTCCACAGAACATACCAAATTGCACCTATTAATAGAACAATTCCTCTTGGAGCACTGAGGGCTGACTGCACAGCTACTGAACAACCAAAGATAGACAGAATGGCAAGACAACAGCAAGACAGATGGAGTGACACAGTAACAAAGGCAATCCCCACCCCCAAGGCTGCAAACACCAGTGGGGAAGCATAGTGCTGTGGGACCAGAAACAGATCCCTCTGTCCTTGGGCACAGAAAAAAAGCTACAATTTAAAAGACCAACTAAGAGCATAAAAAAGACAATATAAAACTCTGCCAAGTGGTAGAGGAGCTTCCGGAAAGTTCTCTATGTCAGAGGGACTAAAGGACTGTGGTTTACGTTCCTACCGATCTTAAAAGCTTTGACGGAACAGGATCCGCACACCGTTACAGGTAGGACTGGTCATCTCAGGGGGCTTTCCACTTCAGTGAGCTCGGAGTCCGCAAGCCCGTGCCAGCTGCTCTGGGGTGCTGGGGCACAGAAAACAAGCTGCAGTTTTGTGGAAGGTTTTTTTTGTTTTCATTATTTTTTAATTCCAAATTCTAAAATTTTTAAATCTTTTTAATTTTTAAAATTTGTCTTGTTTTGTTTTTATTTTTATTTTTGGTTTTGTTCTTCTCGTTTTCTCTTTTTTTCTTTTTTTCTCTTTGTTTATTATTATTTTTTCTTTGTTCTTTCTGTAAAAAGTCACAATGTAAAAGACTACCTAGCATATACGGCTACGGTTCCAGCCGGCCAGCAAAAGTTACTAAGCACACACAGTCTGCCTAGGGGATACATACACAAGACGACTCTTTCAACTTTAAGAGAAGTACCCATTTCACTGAATCCATAGAAACAAACACAGAAAGTCAACAAAATGGAGAGACAAAGGAATATGCTCCACAAGAAAGAACAAGAAAAAAAAAATATGCAGAGAAAGAACTAAATGAAACAGACATAAGCAATATACCTGATGAAGAATTTAAAGTGATGACCACAGAGATACTTACTAGACTGGAGAAAAGAGTGGAAGAACTCAGTAAGACCTTCACTAAAGAGATAGAAAATATTAAAAAACCAATCAGAGCTGAAGAATAAGATAATTGAAATTAAATAAAAACACACTAGAGGGAATCAACAGTGAATTAGTGGATGCAGAAAAATGTATCAGTGATCTGATCTTTAAATAAATAAATGAATGAATAAATAAATAAATACATAAATAAATAAAATTACTTCCCTGAAAAAAATTTCTCTCTGGTATTGAAAATGCCTCCAACGGTGTATATAAACATAAAAAGGGTCCACTGCCTGTATGCCATGAAAAAATACAGACACAGAACTAGAGATAAAGAGAATGTGCCATTACAAAGTAGAATAAGATCTTAAATAGAACCCAAAGGAACCACCAAAGTAAAAAGTTGGGTCCCTAAGGAACGATTTTCGGAGGTGATAAGTCAAATATATTCAAATAGGTGCTAAACAAAAGCAGTATGGTTTCATAATATACAATACAAGCCTAAATACAAAGGACAGAATTTCTCATTTATCAGTGACAGAGGCAAATAGAAAGTCTGACCTTAATCTTATCAGATGTGCCCTTAGCAGAGTGAGCGAGGAACAACCACAAATATCAAAAGCAGAAACAACACGGAGAAAAGCTTGGTGCATTTGTTTGACTGATAATCAGATAAACTTCACAAGATTTTTTTTAGTGATTTCATTACAAAGGGATTTCGTAAGTAACACTCTTTGGCATGCCCTTATCCTTTTAGCAATAATTGTGAGTTTTCAAATGAGCAGAAAATAATCTGCATCAAAACTCGGGCTACTTTTTTTTTAACTTTCACAATCATGGCTTCTTCCAACAACACAGGGATAAGCTAGAGGTGGGCAGCACCACACAATGGCAGAAAGGACTGACAGAAGGTGCAACTACCATGGGCATGTGTCACAGCTGGAAGGGAATGGGATAGTGGACATCAATATTGAGAAAATGCCATCCTTCATCTCCTCCAGAAAAGGAATCTGACCATGGAACTGTTAGAGTCCACACACAAAGAAAGCCAAGGTCAGACTTCAAACAAAACAGGTGGAATTTCCTGGAAGGTCATTCAGTCTAGTCTGCCCCATGAACAGGTGAGCCTCCCCACTAGCATTTCAGAACCAGAAGTGGCGGGTCTCAAGTGGGAGACACATGAATCCACTAGGTAGGGACCTTATGAAAAGGCAGCCCTACGGCTTCTAGAGATTCTGCTCGATTAGGTCTAGGGAAGAGCCCTAGAATCTGCATTTTGAAATTTATTTGGAGACACCTGGGTGGCTCAGTTGGTGAAGCAAACGACTCCTGTTTTCAGCTCAGGTCGTGATCCCAAGGTCATGAGATCGAGTCCTGCATCAGGCTCTACACTCAACATGGAGTCCGCTTGGGACTCTTCTACTCTCCCCCTGCCCCTCCCCCACCTCTCTCTCTCCAAAATAAATAAATAACTTTTTTTTTTTAAGGAATGTATCCAGGAGTCCCTAGATTTCTTTGGAAAGCACTACTAAAATTGCAGAGAGACTCAGAAAATCTGGAACTGCCTTAACCAAGCAATGGTCAAATGGACCCCTTTCCTGTTGTATTTCCTTTGGTCCGCCACAAATAAAGCAAATAAGCGCCAAGACTACACAATTCTCATGGAAATACATCTTGGAGTACCACTGCTCCAGAGGACTAGGAGAGATACAAGAGATCAAAACTTCTGCAAGAGCCACCCACACACTCTCTTCTGATGGGGAAAAGAAAGTGTGAGGACAGACATATTTGTAACATTGAGTTACTTCTTCGGCAGTCCTGGAGAGATTCAGAAGCTGGGGGAAGTCAGATCACCGTGGAAGAATCCAGAAACCCAGCCATGATCTTTCCCTCTCTCCACCAGAGAATTACATACTCCTTTGTTCCTCGTAGCCGCTTCAAGCAACACTGTAAGCCCAACTACGCACCATGCTTTCTCAAATGTTGTCTTCTGAATTACAGTATGGGTGGCAAGGCTGTACAATAATTATGCAGTCTGAGCACGTTATTGAAGCTTAGTTCAAAATATTATTCTGTGGGTGGGTCTCAGATTTGGAGACGATGCAAATGAAGTCTGTAGCACAGCAATCAACAGATTTGATAAACGGTTGTTGCATTCGTTGTTGGGATTATTATTATTATTATTATTATTATTATTATTATTATTATTAAAGATGCACTGTATGAATGATGACAGTAGGGCACCCAAGCACTCACCTTGACCCGTCCCCAGTCACGAGAGAGCATTAGGTCAGGCTAAACCTTCCCAACTTCAACACCCGGGCTCTGGCTGCAGCCTCACATAGACTATCATTGCCGAAATATTTTCAAAATAACTATGGACATTAGTTGCTACAGAGCCTAGCATCACTCCTGCGACTTTTAAGTGAAGTATAAGGAGAGCGTCTTAGTTTTGGTTGCTGTACCAAAACACCCTAGACTTCAACCACATTCATTTCTCGTAGCTCTGGAGGCTGGAAAGTCCAAGGTCAAAGCACATAAAGCAAATTCAGTGTCTGGTGAGGGTCCACTTTGCAGCTGGCTGTTTTCTCACCACATCCTCCCGTGGCCTAGAGATAGCCTGCTAGTCCTCTGGCCCCTTCCTTAAGGGCACTAATCTCACTCATGAGGATTCCACTCTCATGACGTAACTACCTCCCAAAGGCTTCACCTCCAAATACCATTACATTAAGATTACGGTTAACTTACGAATATGGGAGGAAGGGGAATACAAACATTCAATCCACTGCAGAGAGTAAACAGTTGAGATCATTTGGCTCCTTGGGGTATTTTGCAGGGGAGAGTGGATGTGGGAACATCGGTGGCTGCCTTCGTGGTTGGACATGAAGAGCAACGCACCAACCAACACCACTTATTTTGTGGTTTCTTATTTACTTCTGATGCCTAAATTTGGCCTTTTTTTTCCTCTTAGAGTTCCTGATTGTGTAGAGAAATCCTCTCTGTGGCAGCCCAAGTTTCTGGGTACACAAAGATATGGTATTATCACATCAAAACTCAGGCTTTGGTCAGAAAGAAGCAAATGTTTATCAGGGTCAGTTATTTACCCTGTTTCCAACACATGCCAGCCTCATAAACATGTCCTGCTCTGGGAGGGCTCCAGAGTGCCCAATCCTCATTAGTCTACGAAATAAGCTTGCCAGCTGAGCCGACCTTCCTCCAAGCGTGCACGATACCGACATGACTGGTGGTATCCAAGGAGAAAAAGAGGGATTTTCCTCCAAAGCAGAGGATTCTCTTTTAAGAATCTGCCCAGATAAGGGCATCTGGGCCTTCCCTGCTACTTTTATCTCCTGAGGCTTACCTTAGTACAAATGAATTAGAACCATCAATTAAAAGGAGGTGGGGGTGGGGGAATGGGGAAAATCTATTAAACATTCATAGACACAAAATTGCAGAATTTATGAAGATGAAAAACTTAAAAAAAGTATTCAGCACTTTTATGCAACCCTCATGCATCCTTCAATTATGCAAACGAATTTAATAGAATCAGAATTCATTTAAAATGTACGTACCTCCACCACCCCATCTCTCCAGGCACCCATTTACTCATTTCTCTGTTAATCAGTGATGGTAACTTTTTAACCTCCCAGGGTTTGGGAAACAGAAGCCCTAAACCAGAACAAAAGATGTCTTCCACAGAGCTGTGCCAGGAAACCAAAATGAATTGCCCTTCAATTTGGAAGTGAAAGACGTAAGTGAAGATACTTTCCCTCAGTGAGAGACTGTCTGTTCATGGAGACATTTGTCCAAACTGCCCTACCATCTAGTTTCAAAGCTTTGCAAAAGGAAGCCATCTAATATATTAGGACATATTTAGTTTGTAATGCCTTTTATAAGACAGGAAAAAAGAGAGAAAAAAAGATAGAACCAAAAGGAATAAAAGAAGCGGGGGTGGGGAGACATAATATGTGTGTTCTTACTAATTTACACAAAGTCACAGCAAAGTGACTTTAAATTAGTGCTTTTAGAACAGGTAATTAATAAAGAAATAGATTTAATTACTTTCATTTATTATAAATACTGTGACTTTAGGATTCACATGCAAACTGCAATTTTCCATGTTTTAAAAAATATATATGTAGTCATTAGCATGGGTTTACAACAGTATATTCCACTCCTATGAAACTGTTTTCACAAAGAACTGAAACATGACTCCATGCTTTTGTTTATATTATCAATTTCTTGGCTATAAATGTCCTCGTTTCATTTGGTGCAGAGGTAAATAGTATCCTGCCCGGCCTAATTATCACCAAATCCCAATTAGGAGCGTTCAAGTCAATCGCCTCGTGTTGTGCAATACATTCACAGTACTGTCAATACAGACCGTGAGTTATGTACGTTCTAGGTATGATTTACAATAGTGGTCAAAACTTTCATTACAGTGGTCCCTAAAATATTAGCTTATAGTCCCTGGAATGCAGTGTTCGTCATTATCCTTCTAGGACCATAGACCAGTTATGTGAGCACAGCATCATACAAGAGAAAATAAATGCAGTTAAGTAAAAATGGCATGGTTGATGCCCTTTGGGAGCTCATATTTAAAATGGAAATATAAGCTTACCCCTGAGAAAGGACAAGAGGAAATGGGCTTAAATTTACAGAAAGAGGGGACAAAGCATTTTTCCTCCTGCTCTTAAAAGCCCCATCCTACCCATGAGGTTGTTAACTGCCAGGTGACCCAGACAACAGAGTGAAAAAAACTGAAGAAGTTATCTAGCTGACCGGGATCTTATCCCAATGTGAAAAAAACTAAAATAAAATAGAGATTGCACATGTGCCTCACCCTTCCTCCTTCATTTATATATCTATATATCTATATATATATATATTTTTTTTAATTGGGGCTGCACTAAGAGGAGTTTAAATGAAAAGATCCACTATCCACTACTTTCAAACCAAGTTAGGAAATTAATTGTTAATAACAGTTGGAAGACGCTGCTGGAGGTCATAACAATAGATCCCTAGATATTGTGAAAATTAAGACAGTTGTTCATTTGCTCTGGAATAGCACTCCCACAGTTTGGCAGTCACCTCGGTATTGGCTTCTGGGTCCCAGTTTCGTCCTTCATCTCTTCAGATGAAATTGTCAAACTAAACCAAACCAAATTGCTTCCAACATAATTTGCTTGAAAGACTCTCAAGGTGTCAGGAAGCCAGACACAATAATTAGTATAGAAAAAAAATATTTATTTTAAAAACCAAGGTGGTGATGTAGGAACATCACAAGTTAGACGGAGTCTCAGCTCCACCAATGTTAGCACTACCTGTGGGAACCTAAGGAAGCTTCTTAATTCTTTTCTGAAAGTTTCTCCTTGCCCACAAAATGGAGTATTGTTTTTGAGGATTAGAAATAGTGGGTGCAAACTACTTAAGGGCAGTAACGTCACAAAGAAAAGTCATAAAAAGCAAGAGAAAATGACTCAGGACAAAGTTTTGGGAGAGCTAAACAGAAGCACAGAGAACAAAAAACAGCCAAGATGAATAATCGGAAGGGAAGGACTAGAGTCAGAAAAGCAAAACCTAGGGAGGTTAAAAGAAAAAGATAGTGCAGCGAAGCAGATAATTTAAGAGTGGGTGAAAATCAAGAAGATAAGTCTATTTGAGATTAGAAGTAAAGTCCCAACATCTTACAGCAAGTGTTCCTTTAAGGATCAGGTCTATATCTCTTACGAGGATCTTGTCTCCCCGCCCTGGGATTGAGGGACGTATTAGGCATTTCGTTTGCCTCTCCACCTGCACCCAGCACTGCTTAGGCACCAAAGTGCCCCAGAATCACTGCGCAGCCAGGTGGGGAAAAACCACAAAGGCATGCGAATGACGTCACCCTCAGCGGCGAGTTCTCGTAGAAAAGTGAAGAAGATCATAAACAGAGGAGCACTGAGGTATCTCCGGACAGAGGAAGTAGGTGTCGCGCTCAGGCAGCGGGGGAGCAGGTGTGGAACTGAGTGTATACAGCACAGTGGGAGGAAGAGGTTGAAGCAAGGAGATGGAGAGCCGACAGCACAGGGCTGAGCCCTGCGAGCCCAGAACCAAGACAGACAGGATCGGAACTCAGCTTCACGGCTGAGTTTGGAAGGACACTTTCCTTCCAACTGGAAATTGGGTTTTAATATTTTCCCGGGAAATTGTGAGGCTGAAAGAGCTTTGTGAATGTCAATCATTCGTCACAGTGCCTGGGACATAGTATGCGCTCAATAGACGCTAGCCGTCCCCGCCTTAACTATTAGCATCACCATGATCCCTAAGCCTCAGTAAAGAATGTAGGAAAGGAATAGAAGAGGAGCCTATAAAGGGAAAGGAAGCCACAGAAAATATCTCTGTATATTCAGGGCGAGTGTAAAGTACGGCCGAGGGAGGAGGGTGGCACCTGAACGCGGGGTCTGGAGGGAGATGAACCTGTGAGGACAGCTTTGCATCTTACCAGACTCAGGCAGGGGACCGAAAGGGCATCGCAGCCCGCACAGGACCCTCGGCCGAGTGAAAGCTCCTAGCTCCATAAGCCTGGTTCAGGGCACAGACCTGCAAAGGGAAAGTGCCCGAAGTTCTGAGAAGTTAGAGGCAGACAGACCATCTGGTGGAAAAACCTTCAGAGAAGGTGGGAAATGTGTCTTTCCCTCTGGCTTCATTGCCCATCCTCTTCTTTAAATGTGCGCCAAGCTCGGGTTCTTCTCCTTGACCATAGAATATTAGAGCAGCGAGGAATCTTAACATTAACTCACTGTTTTACAGATCAGAAACTTGAACTGTGAAAGTAAAAATAAAAATGATGATGATAATAAAATATGTCAAGGTGAAATTGAAGATAAGTAAGAAATCTCTCATTTTTGGTAAAGGAAAGTCAAAAAGGGAAAATAATGAATAAATCTGAGAAAAAAATCAGATGTAATTAGATAATATCCTCATATATTTCATTTCTGAAAGAAATTTCATAAGTGTGCAAATATATAAAATGCACTATGTTTTGAATATAATTTCATTGGACTAATGTTTTCTCCTATTTCTTTCAATGGACACCAAAATTTTTATTCACAAATAAATTGAGTAATGATAAGTTAAATCGAGTTGGGAAACAAAATCTAAATTTTTATTTGTAGCTACAAACTCAAGGTTCAGACAACCATGACGAGTAGTTTGAAAATAGCGGGTTGTGTCATTGTGTATATATACATATATACACATACATGTATACATACACACATACATACATGTATACACATACACACATACATCACACATACGTATACACATACATATCTACACATACACAGATACATACATGCATACACATGTATACACATACACACATACATCACACATACATATACACATACATATATATTTGGTCACAAATGTCTCTTGAGGGTTGATCTGATCCATCAACATATCTCTTTCTGCTCTGTCAGTATAAATAAAAGAACACACATGCCCACAAACTTGAGCCCTATTTGCATGATATTTAACATTCACACACATCTCTTTCGCCTGGGAAGAAGCTTTATTTGAACTCAGCCACCTATGCACCCACACTCCAATTACTATTTTTTACTTGTAATCTCCAATATGCTACTATGATAGCCGAACAAAAGAGAACACTTTACATATTTCAAAGAGTTTATAAGCAGTGTTTGATGCACAATATAACTTAGAGACTTTATAATGAAACATGAAAGCTTTCATGGAAAGAAGAAACTTTTTTAATTTTATAAACTGTCTTTAACAAGAAATGGCTTTGAAATCTCAAAGTCTAACCTAGCTCAGAGAGCAAAGAGTCCTGCTGAGCCAAGAAACAAGAATCTGGGGAAGGGGCAAAGTTAGGGTGTTTGCTTTTTTTTTTTTTTTTTCCCCTCTTAAGAATTATTCCCATGATTCCTGAAAATAAAATAATAATAATTATTAAAATTATTATTATTATTCCCACAATTAAAACTTCCATGTCAGGGAGAGTCAAGTCAGGACAAACTTTAGGTGGGTGGGAAAAGTCTTGTGTACAAAGCATCTTTTGTTTATTGTTACTTTCCTTAATATTGCCCTCGGAGTCGAAACCAAAGAGAGAAGGTGGGAAATACTGTTCCATCTCAAGCAATTGGTTGGGAGTTACTGATCTGGATTGTGTGCTGTTGAGGACAGAAGCATTGTTGGTCCCCTGTCTATTCGCAGTATCTAGTCCAGGGATGGACATCCAGTAAGTACCCAACACGTGTTTTGTTGGTAAAAAGATGGCAAGACCAAGGGTGAGGGAGTGTAATACGAGAATGTGGGAACTTTCACTGTAAAAGGCCAAGTGGTAAGTGTTTTTAGACTTTGTGCGTGATAGTCTCTGTGGGAAATACTCAACTCGGCTCTTGTAGTCTGAAAGCAGCCTTAGATAATAAGTAAATAAGTGGATGGAGCCATGTTCCAATAAAACTTTATTTACATAAACAGGCAGAAAGTCAAATTTGGCCTGAGGGCTCTAGGCCCCGCCAGTCTAAAAGCAAAAGACTAAGTTCATATGGAGTTTGGGATTGAAAACTTCAAGGCCAGGGTCAAGACTGAAATCAAAGAGATAGTGCAACAGAGCTCTGTGGGATCTGAAGAGGAACTCCCAGAAAAGGTTTCTCTGATATTTTCTTTAATAGCTCCAGATTCAAGGCTGCCAGAGTCGCCTGTCAAGAGTCTCCTGACAGAGATTACCAGTAGGAGTAGTGCAGGCAAGTAGTTGGATGGTGATTTTAGAGCTCAGGATCACAGATGATGGATAGATAGAGACAGATGATAGTAGCTAGCTAGCGAGATGAATGAATAGATAAATAAGGATAGAGATAGGTACAGTGGGGGGGGGGTGTTCTGGAAACCAGCAACATTTAGATCACCATGAGAGAGAATATTAATAGAGGAGATATCCTAGGCCTGATTGTTAGGACACTCAAAAATGGGAATCAAGTCAAAGGGAAAGAGCCATACTTCTGTTGGGAGAATCCACCATTACAAATATGCCAATGTATGCTGACTTAATCCATGTTTTCAAACATGCACATGGCAGAAAAAGTGACATTTGTAGAGGACCAGAAGTTAAACATTAACAATTAGAAAGGGATGAATATCTGCTAAACATATTGGAATTTGAAGGAGAAGGACCAGCTTAGGTCTAAACTGCTCATGATGAGGGCGCCTGGGTGGCTCAGTCGTTAAGCGTTTGCCTTCGGCTCAGGGCGTGATCCTGGCATTCTGGGATCGAGCCCCGCATCAGGCTCCTCTGCTGGGAGCCTGCTTCTCCCTCTCCCAATACCCCTGCTTGTGTTCCCTCTCTCGCTGGCCGTCTCTCTCTCTCTCAAGTAAATAAATAAATTAAAAAAATAAAAAAAAATAAATTGCTCATGAGGGCAACTAAGATGGAAATGAATTTGAGAACTCCAACACTCAAAACAGAATAATAGTTTAGGAGCCCGCTGCAGTAATTCAGGCAAAACACGGCAATGTCTTCAATGGTCACCAGTGACACCTACTCTCCTGGATCGCCTCATCTCTCTGGCCCTCATGTGCCTCCTTCTGGAGTTCTCCTTCCAGTGGGCCATCTGAAGTATCATTATCACCTGGGCTGCCATCTTTGGCTTTCTTCTAATTCATTACGCTCTTCCCGTAAGAATCTCATACAAGTCCAAAGCCACAATAACCACAGCTATGCCTACGACGACCAAACCTCCACCACAGCCCAGTTCCTCCCCTAAGCCCCAGTCTCATATTTCGGATTCTACTCCATCCCAGCTGTTGCATTTCAGATGGAATATATCCAAAGCCAGTCTCATTGTTTTCTACCCACAGCCTGCTCTGTCTCCAGTATTCTCTCTATTAGCCAATGGTATCTCCGCTACTCAGGCAACCATGCTAGAAATCTGAGAACCATCTTTGAATTTTCAATTTCCCTTACCTCCCACATCCAATCTGAGACCAAATCCTGTCAATTATACTTCTATCACTCTCAAATCTGTCTTTTCCTCCCTATTCCCATGGCTGCTACAATTCATCATCATCTTTTGCCTAGACTGTTTCAAGTTTTCTAACTTGAGAGTGTGCTTTCCAAAAGGAAGTTCCTCCATGTTTCTCCCTTGTTTGTAACCCTTCAGTGGCCTCTTCATCGTCTCTGGCAGTATTTTCCCAAGGTATTTTCATGGCCACGGTCTCAGGGGTCCTGGACTTCTTTATGAGTTTACAAGTTGTGCGTTTTGTTCAGTGATAATCCAACACTTCAATACGAGCATATTGAGGATGACGACGATGACACAGTCAGGCCGTGAGGTTTCAGCACCTGCCCTGTTGTCCGTGCTGTCTCTTCAGCAACCATTGTGACTAAGAAAAAAAGGACATAGGAAAATTTAACATCTTTAACTCAAATGGTATCCCAGAATGGTACATAAACAAGGTCCCTCTGTGGTGTAAAGAGAGACGTGGTGAGTCAGTTGCACTCTACCGTGACACATGGTAGTGTTAGCATAAGCATGCCAAAGTCAAAACATCTCTCCAACTTTCAATCGTAATAGTTTCATAATTGTTTATTTTTGACTTATAAATTTGTTCTGGTTACGTAAAAGATTTATATATAAGGGGTTTGTGCTTTGTTTTGTACGTGTACATATGCAAGTGAGAATATGATAAAAATAATTGAGGTGAACAATAGAAGTCTTAAGAGCTATTCTCCTTGAAAAGCACCCATATGTTACTCAAGTCTAAGATACACTGGTACACGAGCTCAAGTGTAAATGCCTCAGTATGTTAACAAGTCCCTCCATGATCCAGCCACCCTCATCTCCCATTGCTAAATGTATCCCGTGGTTCAGCTATTTCAAACAGCCTGCTTTGACTGAATTATCCTTGCTTTCTCATGCTTCACATCTTGCATTTTAGATTCTTCTGCTCCTGTAGTCCCTCAGCCTCTATAGTCACCAATTTAATTCAAATTGCATCTAATATATCTACTGTGTTCTGATTCTTTCTCGTCTCTTCCATCTTCAGCCCCAAACAGCCAGGTAAATATAAATGCTCATTCCGAAGTCTTTCTCAAGGATGGCTTCTATCAGTTATGGCACTTACCACAAGGTATTGTTGTAATGACTGATTTACATGTCTGCCTTTTTTCAAGAGGTCCTCAGCGACTTGAAATTAGGCATTCTGTTGTGTTCATCTTTGCATTACCAGTCCCTGATACATTTCCCAACATACAGTAGTCACTCAATGGATAATTGTCACAGATGGATATATGGAAATATGAATGAATGAATGAAAGAAAGAAAGATGGATCCTGGATGGATGGATGGATGGATGGATGGATGGATGGATGATGGATGGATGGATGGATGAATGGATGCATGCATGCATAGATGACTAAACTGATATTTGGAAGGATATTGTAACTTCGAAGTACAATATATTTTAGATTAAAGACAACTGAGAAATCAATGTCTTCTAATAAGATTTCAAACCATGTTGTCACAGTATTCTTGTTATCGTGATGGCTCCACATGTAAAGTATGGTTTATAATCTACCTTGAAGGCATTTCACATATATATTGATACAACTGAATAGGTTTCTGTTGCTTAAGATCTAGAAAAGAAAAATGTGGTTGTCAATTCAAATTTTAAAAAGTGTGTCATTAAAAGTTTTACATTGTCTTCAGGTCAAAATACTATCATTGCCTTTTCTACTATTATATTTTCCTCTGATAAAAATTATAAGGGACCATTTGCAACAACATGGATGGGTCTAGAGAGTATAAAGTTAAGCAAAATAAGTTAGAGAAAGATTTCATTCATATGTGGCATTTAAGAAACAAAACAAATGAGCAAAGGAAAAAAAGAGAGACAGAGACAAACCAAGAAACAGACTCTTAACCATAGAGAACAAACTGATAGTTACCAGAGGGGAGGGAGGTGGGGGATGGGTGAAATAGGTGATGGGGATTAAGGAGTGCAATTGCTGTCATGAGCACCGGGTGACCTATGGAATTGCTGAATCACCAATTGTACACCTGAAACTAGCATTACACTGTATGTTGACTATACTGAAATATAAAATTAAATAAATTAGAAGGGGAAGAATTAGCCATATATTTGATGGCCCGCTTCAGATAGAATTCATAAAAGCTGATATATTAAAAATGACAGTCCAAAGGAGGAAAGCAGTTCAATTTGAACAAGGAATCCTGTGGTTAACCGATTTCCCTCCTCAGGCTCATAAACACACATCGATGAGCTGTTAATTATGAATGGAGGCCAAATGAATACTAATTGTTCTTTGTTTAATTTGTTCTTTAAAACTGCTCAGAGTTTTAATTTTATATGGTTTTGAATTCTTATTTGTGTTTGTTGTTAAATATATTTTGGCTTTTAGGCAACAGGTTCACAATCAAAAATTTCTGTTTCTAGTTGAAAGTTTGTAACATCCTACTCCTTTTGTATTTAGCCATAACTCCAAAATATTTTTATACATGATATGTGATATATAAAATAGTGTCATCAAATAATGTATTTTATATTGGTTTATTATTTGCCCTTTATTTAATATATATTCCTCTCTTGACATGTTATTCAGAAAAACTTTAAGTACAGAAACCTTTGAAGGTAGGAAAGAACAAGGACTATTGCAGTAGAACCCCGTAAAATTTCTCCAAGCACAAAGAGTGATGTAACGAGGAATATAAATTATACTAACAGGTATTGTTAGCAAAAGAGATTGTTAATAAAGGGTAAAATTATATATTATATAAATTAAATAAATTTAAACATTTTCTTTTTTTTTCCTTTACCTACCGGTAGGCATTGCTTTCTGAAGAGATAAACTCAATGACTGAGTTTTGGGAGCAATACAATGTATTCAGGAGCAATCCTGGTTAATCCCTTCGGGTTTTCTGATAAATTGTGAAAGTGACATAGTAGAATTTACCTGTACATTTATTCTGAACAGTAACTGAATTAATTCACTGACTGCAATTTTTCAGGGCAAGAAGTCTACATAAACATTAGCTCAAGTAAATTGAAGGAGAGGCCAATCTAGTGTCATAGGGAAAGAAATCATGCTGTTATTCTTAGTTTACCAAGGAAAAATGGAATAAAAAGAGCACAAGTGTGTCTTTTATGGCAATTTATGAAGGTCACACAATTAGTAACTTATTGAACTTGGATTTGAACTGAGATCTGCCTGGCTCCCATATTCACACAATTTGCACTATGCTATCCCGTGAATTACACTCTCATTAATAAGCAACACAAGCATGTAATTCCTGTGTTGAAAATGTTCTTGTCATGAAGAATCCTGGGTAATTTCATTTGCAGGAAAGCCGATGAGGAATGATGTCAGAATCCTGTTCCTCTTTGCCTAGTTGCCCCCCTAGAATCCTTGAGCAAATTCATTTTCCTGGGCTATCCCATAGCTATCCAATAGAAACAATATTTTAGGAAATGGTTTAAAGACAGGTAAATTAGGGGCGCCTGGGTGGCTCAGTCATTAGGCGTCTGCCTTTGGCTCAGGGCGTGATCCCAGGGTCCTGGGATCGAGCCCCGTATCGGGCTCCCTGCTCCGCTGGGAGCCTGCTTCTTCCTCTCCCACTCCCCCTGCTTGTGTTCCCTCTCTCTATGTCAAATAAATAAATAAAATATTTAAAAATAAGAAAGAAAGAAAGAAAGAAAGAAAGAAAGAAAGAGAGAGAGAGAGAGAGAGAAAGAAAGAAAGAAAGAAAGAAAGAAAGAAAGAAAGAAAGAAAGAAAGAAAGAAAGAAAGAAAGGTAAATTAATCAGAAAACTTTTGATATTCAATGTGAATGTGAAAGCAGAGCCTCATAACATTGGTGTGCGTTCCACAAGTATTTCTCCAATTATTAAAACAACAACAACAGCAACAAGCAAAGAATTCTCTAATTCCTAAACCCCTTTTGCCTATGAATCTACCTTCACCCAGCTCTCCACTCTCAAGTGTTTTCTGGCTTAGGATCTTCATACACTTGTTCCCTGAGGTGTCTCTCATTTTTCATTTTCCAGCTGTTCTGTTCTTAGCTTCCCTACATCTTTTCCCTGAGGGAACCTCTAATCTTGGGAGCCTATCTGTTTCTCCTTAGCAATATTCTTCCCATTAAAAACTATTTTCTCTTTCCATAAAGTTGGAGGAAAAATTATATCTTCATCCTTCCTCAATTCATCTGTTGAGCTTCTTTCCTGTTTTCAGGCACAATCTACGGCTCTGGATTAAATTGCTATTTGGTGGACCTTGTAAACATAAATGCCCTATTTGGGAGATGGAGGGAGGGAGGCTCACCCCCTCTTTCTGCACGGGTAAGCCTTTTGTCTCTTCTAGAATTCTTTCTCTTAAAAAAAAATGGTCATATTTCAAACCAAGGAAAGACCACAGAGAACCTGAGTGTTCCAACAGTCCTTATGATTACTTGTGCATAGGGTTTTTCCGTCAGATGGGTGTTCTGTTTATGTACACTAAAGACTACCTAAGCTTGATTTACTTAATAGGGCAAAATATGGGTTTTTGAAAAAATAAATCTAGTAGTAGCTGGCTTTCCTAGCCAAACGCCCTTCTGGAGATGGATTTGCTATCCTATTCACCTTTGTATTCCTAGTCACTAAAAAGTTCCTGGACTACTGGAAGTACAAAATAAATATGAATTAAATGAAACTTTGACTCATACATGGCTATTTTAATGGGATGGTGTTTTAACAATGAGGGAGGAAAGGAGTTTTTCATGTTCCAAATGAAAATCTAGAAAATTGGTGATGACAGTTTTGATGGACAGTTGTAGTCCTTTTTCTCATGCGTTTCTCTCTTCTATGTACCCCTTTTTTTAAAAAGTCACTTGACCTGAAATCTTATACCATTCTCATGGGTAAGTCCAATGTATAAGTGATGTAGGGTGCCTACCCAGAGAACCCTACTCAACAATCGTTGTCCTGGTCTCCCTTTCTTACCTAATTGAGATTCTTACAATTAGAGATTCTTTTCATGAAACAGAAATGTTTCTAGAAGGCCAAATAAATGTTGGACTATTGAAAAAGGGGCTGTCATCCTACCTCTTCTTCATTGACACATCAGAGAGCATTCATTCATCAAGCCAACTCTGGGAGGTTAAAATATGGAAGACTTCAGTTTCAACACGTTTCTGAAGGATGAGAATGGGAGGTTGAGTCAACACCAAGCCTCAGGAGAAGCCCAATTGCCTTTGTCTGGGGCTCAGGTGATAGGTGAGGCCTGTAGGTAGGAATGGTGAAGCCAAAGACAAATAGAAAAGACAAAGGGAGACCCAGTCTTCTCTGGCTCTGATGTGGCCATCTAGCCTGAGATTCGCACTCAAAAAAAACAAAAAGTAAGTTGCCATGCATATTTTTTAATGATATCTTTTGACAAGGAACAGCATTGTTTATGAGAAAAGCCCAGTGATAAGGAACAGTCTCTTTGACTCCATAGAGCTATATATTAAGCCCTGAGAACATTTTGTTAGATGCTTAAAACCAAACTAGTGTGAAGAGTTTTTCAATACAACAAACAGCAAACCTCCACCTTCCCTAGAACAGAACCTTGTTCTTCAGCCCAAAGCAAATGTTTCAGCAGAATTACTTTGGGGACTTTATAAGGTGTTGACACAACTTCTACTTTCACATCGTAAATGTGCCACCCCAATAATCCCTGTTTAATTACTGTTTATTATAAATGAATTCTCTCAGCATTCCAGTGCGGCACTTCTCATTTTCCTGTCAGTGAGGTTTCCTCTAGCGGAGCTTTTGCCCCCAGCTGCCCATGATATGATCCCAAGCTTGCCCTGATCCAGAGCCTGTGGGGAACAGCACCTGGAACGCTGGGGGCAACATCGTTGTGGATACTCAAATATATAGAAACTACATAGGTCCTTAAAATTATTAAAGAAAGCCACTGCACCTTCGAAGCTAGGCATGTTTTCTAAAGACTGGATTATGTCGTCATGAGCTAGCATCATCCCATTCAGACCAAATATCCTGTCCTCAGAGGACTGACGGCTGATTAAAATTAACAGGAATAATAATTTTCCCTCTGCAGTTGCTCCCATGTAATGCACACTAGATCGACAATAGAGGATATAAGAAAGGGATATGAGAGCATCCGTTTGTACCTTCCGAGGGGCAAAACATTCTAGAGGTCAACCCAAAATTGAGCTAATTTTTACAAACAGTTATTCTACAAAATAACAGCTGGCCTTAATGGAATGTCAAGGGCTGAATGTTAGGGTAACACAATATGCAGGAATTAGAAAAAAAGATCAAGTCAATTAATAAATGTTTTCCCTGCAAGGATCAGATGTACCAAATTTTGTGAAATAAATACTTGGGATAAGCAGAGCTTGGAGGGGGACAATGGAGCTATTCATTATCACCAGAGAAGGACGTTACCACCAATATAAGAAGCTGAGATTTTAAAACTTTGAGTAATTAATTTCAATCGGAGCTGCATTCAAGGTCAGCTGTGTAATACCAGCCATTATTTTCCCTTTGCTACCTTTGGCAGGCATTTCACAGGGCTCATCCATAAATAATTAAAACCAAAGTATCTGCTGCATCAGCTTAACTACTGCAGGGAGATGCAGAGGTCCAAGATTTTATTTCATTTGGAACTTCTAATAGGAAGGGAAACAACCTTCTCTGTGTATTAAGAAATGCGTCTTACTTCCTGCATAAACTACACAAACATTTCTTTTTAAGTGTTCAATATGTTCATCTCCATCTGGACCTTTCTAAACTGCTTGAGTAAATTGAGAAAAATTACGAAAGCAAAAGCCTCATGCACATACTGCCAGCATGAAATAATTTAAATCTGAGGTAACCTCCAACTGTCAATAGTGAGTCATCAGGATAATGTAATATTTTTGAGACTCATGATGAAATAACAATTTGAAATTTAGCAACATGAATCATGCTTCCAAAGCATGAGAAGGGTGTCCGAAAGGACCCTTGGGACTCCCCCATATAGGACTGGTTTGAGAAAGAGACAATCTCTAGGGTGTTCATAAAATGAGAAGAGAATTAATAGGGTTAAGGCAGCTTATGAGGAGGTCAAAATCTTCAGTTGGTAATATTTTAATTTCTTCAAGGGAAAGGATTCGGATTGTTCTTCATTCTTATAAATGTTGCGTTTAATTTACAACAGATGCCCCTTCAAAATGTATATATTGAAGTGAAGAGGTTCAGTTACAACCCAAAACACTGTGTTGAGAAGCAGTAAGTGTTTGCATATGCGTATGCGCACCTCTAGACTAACACCGTTGTGCAGGAGAAAGAGCAGCAAATGAGATATTAGAGATGTTCAGGTACCTGCCTAATCCAGACCCAAACAAATATAAAATATGCAGCTTGCCCAATGCAAACTCGAGGAGTCTGCTGTGACGAAGCGGGAATTCCGCGTTGTAGGTTGGAGTCTCAGTTTGAGTAGGAACTTCGTGAACTTGGTGGAAACACTCAGGGTAGTTGATATCATGTGGGATTATACATGCTAAAGTTATCTGCAAGTCACTGTACAGATTGAGGGAAATAAAAAGGTTCAGGATGGGGGGACAAGGATATGAGGACAAAATGAGGGACTAGAGTTACATTTGCATGACCTTGTGTGTTAGTAAGGACTAACCATGGTTTGGGGACCGTCAGCACATTGACCCCAGAAAGGATGATTCCTTCTCTCCCATCAGGGATGTGGTGTGTGAGAGTACTCAGATATGCCTACTCAGAGAGCTTGAGTGGGTTTCTTTTTGTGCATTTTCTGGACAGCCCCAAGACCCAAACCAATTATTTGAGGGCCATCAAGGAATTAGAATACCCTCTTACTCACCGCCATCAACAACATCGCCATTGTTATTATTCTTTTCGTCTCTGTCATCTAATAGCTTTGATCCTAGAATAATACTTTAACAATTAAATTAAGGACATTAGTCATAGTGACAAATAAAAATATAGCCATTTGTAAGCCAGATAATGTTAAAACAAATTTATGTTTTTCCTCTCCCTGTCGAAGAAATAGCCGTATCTTGTAATGAGGAAAACAGCCCATACATAATAAGACATTACCTGTTGATGGTTCAGAGGTAGAAAGCTAAAGCATCAAAAAAAAATGATGGTTCCTTAATTATTGTTTGGACAAATACTGTGATTCCTTTTAAATATGTGTTATGGGCCCTTATTAATATTTGCTAACGTGAGAAGACGAAGGTTTTCCCTCCTCCACTGCTGAATACCCAAAGGCCTCTCTACCAGGCACTTCCTATCCTGCTGACTAAAGACAATTCTCAGAAGGGCTTTAGTTTGAAGTTAGGTATAAAGAACTATCATAAATTTGAAGCTATGCTTAGGTATAAAAGGAAGTCCTTAACATCAATGTATTCAGAAAGTTTGTGTGGTCATCCTCTGGCCATCTCCTTTCCTTCTCGTAGTGAAGTTCTTAGTTACTAGCAAATTCCTTTTTTTAATTAAAAAAAACAGCTTTATTGAGATATAATTGCTATACAAAAAAGCTACAAGTATTTAGCGTATAAAATTTATAATTTAACGAGCTTGGACACCCCCCAAACCATTACTACAACCAATATATCCAAACTGTCCTTGTGCCCCTTTGCTTTTTTGTATTTTTGGTTTTGTGGCAAGAACAGTTAACATGCGCTCTATACTCTTAACAAATTGTTTAATTACACAATGCAGATTGTTAACTAAAAGGCACTATGTTGTACCATAGATCTCTATAATTTACTTACATAACTGAAACTTAATATCTATCAAACAACTCACCACTTCCTCCTTCCCCCAGCCCACGGCAACACCATTTTCCTCTCTGCTTCTATGAGTTTTACTATTTCAGATACCTCGTAGAGGTGGAATCATATAGTATCCGTCCTTCTGTAACTGGCTTATTTCATTTAGCATAATGCCCTCCAGGTTCATCCATGTTGTTGCATATGGTGGGATTTCTTCCTTTTGTAAAGCCGAATTATATTTCATTGTATGTATATATCACATTTCTTTTATCCATTCATCTATCAATGGACATTTAAGATGTTTCTGTATTTTGGCTATTGTGAATAATGTTGCAATGAACACGGGAGTGCAGCTATCTGTCCCATATCTTCATTTTAATTATTTTGGATATATACCCAGACATGGGATTACAGGATCATATGGTAACTCTATTTTTAATTTTCTCAGGACCCTTACTGTTTTCCATGGCAGCTGAACTATTTTACACTCTTACCAATAGTGTATAAGAGTTCCAATGTCTCCACACTTTTTTTTTTAATAGTAGCCATCCTAACAGGTGCGAGAGTATATTTCATTGTGCTTTTAATTTGCCTTTCTCTGATGATTAGTGATGTTGAGCACCTTTTTGCATACCTAGAGACCATCTGTATGTTTTCTTGGAGCAATGTCTATTGAAGTTCTTTGTCCATTCTTTAGTCAGGTTATTTGTTTTTTCACTACTGAGTTGTAGGAGTTCTTTATATATTTTGGATATTAACCCCTTATCAGATACATATAGGTTGCAAATATTTTCTCTCATTCCATAGGTTATCTTTGCATTTTGTGGATTGTCCCCTTTGCAAGATTTTCAGTTTGACGCAGTCCCACTTGTCTTTTTGTTGTCATTGCTGCCTGTGCTTTTGGTGTCACACCCGAGAAGTTATTACCAGGATCAATGTTCTGAAGCTTTTCCCTGTTTTCTTTTAGGAGTTTTAAAGTTTCAGGTCTTAGTTTTGTCTTTAATTCATTTTGAGTTGCTTTTTGTGTATGATATAAGATAAAGGTATTTCACAATCTGAATCTGGGTTTTAATTTTCTAAAACAATAGCAGAAAATGATACTCAAATTATCCTTGGAGAGAAGAAATATATAGAGCACTAAAATATATTCATCCAAATGTATACAAATTCACTTGTATTTTTATATCAGTCTTTGCTGTGATCTACTCTGAGCATTTAGAATTGTTTGGGCATAAAAGAATTTTAAGGTATGTGTGTGGCTTGAGGACTAGTCAGCTCACAGGTCAATCAAATGTGACACACTGTGCTTAACTAAAAAAGTAAAAGTATTGGTTCAACAAAGACATATTTAAAATATCTTCTAGCAGCTAGAAAAGGAGCACAATAACCAAAGAACTGAAATTATAATAATAAAAAGAAGCTTTTGACTTACTTTAGTATTTCTCAAAAACCGAAAAAATATTTTAATTAAAGCTTTTGAGAATATGACATTGCTTATTTTAAATCGAGCTGCATGACTTAAGTTTGCTTTAGCTCATTCTTTTAAGTGGAGCTCAGACAAAAATTAGCAAGTGAGTTGGTGATGAAAAGAGAATGTAGAGAGGGAAGGCAAAGACAATTTGCCCTTTGAGGCTTGGAGCCTGAAGGGCTGCCTTCTACTTGAAAATGGGTAATATGCTTTCACGGTGTAGCCAATCTATCACGGCCCCAAGAGGATGCATTCTACACCATTTCCACCGAGGGGGCTCCCAGAGGTAGCAGATTTATAATAAAAATAATTCTCCATTTTCACATGTTCCGGTCTTAAAATATGGTGGAGCAGATTGTTTTTTTTTTTTTTTCCACAAAGGATTTGTTATTGCATCTGATTGTTTCAAACTACTTTTCATCTTAGAACTTCTAGCTTTTTTTTTCTTTCTTTTTATTGTTCTTTTCTATGATCTCTACGCCATTAGCAAACCTACTCTCCAAGACACCAGAGAGACCTCCCTTTGTTCCTGGCTCCTCAGAGAGATTATAGAGCATGTAAATTTAGACATAACAATGAATGGATCAGGTCCTGCAGACTCAGGACCCCGTGGTCTTGGGCAGCTAGAAAGTGTCTACGTGTGGTTCTATCTGTTGGCAGTTCTCCTGTTTGGCCTCATTCTACCACTTCCTAAGTCTGTACACCCTTAGGCCAGTTTTTAAGTATTTCTATGCTTCAGCTGCCCCATCTCAAAATGGACATCAGATCTTACCTAAGTCTTTAGGGTTGTATTAAGACTGTCATCTCTTCCCATGTTTGCGGTAGGTCTAAACAAATCAGTTGCTGCTGTGAACTTTACAGACTATTACAGTGCAAGTCGTCTGATACTCTACCCTTTCTCCAGATTCAGGAAAATCTGAAGGCAATCTGAGTCCAAGGCACTTAGGCTCTGGTGGCAGGTCAACCATAAGGCACCTCTCATTCCATATCAGCTAATTCCTGCCCAATTGTTGTAGGAAATAACAAAGATGAAAGCACGTTTACAAAAAGCTTTAAAAGCACAATTCTCGTACACCTATGAGCATGACCACATTGGTACCATGTGTGATAGTCAAGAATTTGAATTCATGCCCCCAGTCTGGAAGAACAGAAAGTTTTACTGAGGAAATCTCCCAGAGAATTTCACTGAGGTGTTCACAAGGACCTTCTGGTTCTGAAATGCATGGCCATTACATACCGAGAGCCCTGAGGTAAGAATTAGCACTGTGATAAAGCCACGGAGCTAAAGAACTTCCATGTAGCCACAGAGAATGTCCCAGGGCAAGAATAACACTACTGCGGGTGGCCGTTGTTGGAAGAGAGGGTGAGTGTGTCACTCATGAAAACATTGATGGCCCCACTGAACTGAGGTTATGTTTTGTTTCCTAAAATCGAGAGTTAGGTTATATTAGGATCCCTTCTTGACCACTGATGTGATGCATTTATTAGTTGTATTGGGACACCAGATATAACAATCAAGCGTGACTCAGTTTGGGTATTTATCTATATACTCCACAAAGGAGCTCTGGTTTCACTTATAAAACAAAAACTGTAAGAAGTTTGCCAAATTAGTTAACTCTAATCACACAAATACACATTGCAAACTGCTAATAGCATACAGTTTGGTTCACATGCTCATTTCTCTCTTTTCTCGCTGAGAACAGATAAATGCTATAGCCCTGCTGTGACCAAGCCAGTGAAGGGGGGGCAAATGCTTGGAATCAGGTGGCTATTCTTCCCTCTTCATGAGAGTCCCGTGTAATTAGCAACCAGAGTCCACAAGTTCCTCTTGAGGCTCTGCCCCTCTGTCCTGGAATCAAAATAGCCTTATATCTGGACTTTTAATCTAAATTAGAGAATTATCAGCTTCTCTATCAGAAATATTTCAGAGTATAGAAATTTGAAAGTACTGACTGCCTTCCCCCAGGAAATGCCCTGGTGGCTGTAGGTGGCATAGACACTCTTTCTGTGACCACCACAGTGGGAGGCCAATGGTTTTTCAAGTCAGGAAAACAGATCCCAGGGGATCAGTTCATCCCGAAGTTTCATGAATTTCATTGACCAAGTGATACCCTCGCATTCCCACACCTGCCTCCATCTTATCTGACCCACGGTTGGAACAAACAATCTTACTGATTGAAGGTGCTTCCAATATGTGTGCAATCCTTGCTTTGGATTTCCTGGGTGAAAATGGATGACAACAAAGAAGGAAATACAACGATTGCTTTCTGAATAGATCCAAGCCAAGATATTATTGTAAACATGTCGCTCCAAATTCAGAGGTTGTAGAGGTTAGAGGAACAGAGGCATGGATGACGTAAAGGAGCCAGTCCTAGCAAAAGCTCTGGAACAGAGGGAGGAGAGCACGTTCAAATGCTCCAAGAGCAGACTAAGCTTCGAGACAGAATGAAGGCCAGCGCGGCAGGTCCCATAAGGGCAAGGGTGGCACGAGGCAAGAAGAGGTGGTTGTGCTTGTTTCCTGGGGCTACCATCACACATTACTGTAAACTGGGTGTCTTAAAACAAGAGAAATGCATCCTCCCCTAGTCCCTGAGGCCAGAAATGGAAATCAAGGTGTGAGCAGGGTTATTTCCCTCTTGTCGGTTCTGAGCAATGATCAGTTCTATGCCTCTCTCCTTGCTGCTGGTGGCCGCTGGCAGTCCTCGCTGTTCATCAGCTTACAGCTGCATCACTCCAGACTCTGCCTCCATTTTCACATGGCCTTCACCCTTCTGAGTCTCCTCGATGTATCTGGGTCTCTTTTATTCTTATGAGAATACCAGTCATATCAGAGTTGAGCCCATGCTTCTCTAGATGACCTCATCTTAACATAACTAACTACATCTGCAAAACCCTGTTTCCCAATAAGGTCCCATGCTAAGGTTCCAGGTGGGCATACATTTCGAGAGAACACTAATTAACCCCCCAGTACAGTGGGCAATTGCTAAGTCATACAGGGCCTTGCAATCCATAGCATGAAACTTTTTTTTCCTTAAATGCAATTTTAGATCTTTAGAAGCTTTTTAGCAGAGGAAAAGGCATAATTTATACATTTGTAAGCTCATCCTGACCAGGATGTGAAGAAGGAGGCTTAGGCAGAAAAGGAGTACAAAAGCTAGTTACTTGACTATTGCAGTAATCAAGCTGAGAGCTGGAGTGGCTTGGGTTAGTGTGCTGGCATTTACCACCAAAAGACATGAACATTTTTGGGAACTATCTGAAAGATGAAATAACACGTGTTGCTGATGGATTTGATGTGGGAGGGAGGGGAAGGGAGGGACCCTATATTTCTGCTTTGAATAACGGGGTGGAAGATGGTACCATTTATGGCAACAGGGAAGAATGCCAGCCAGGGTGGGGATGGATAGGAATCGGTTCATTCTGGACATATTACATTTGAGCTACACATTAGAATTCCAAGTGGAGATAACATAAGGCAGTTGGAACCTGAAGAGAGGTCAAGACTTGAAAGATAAATTAGACAGTTATCAGCAAATTGAGGGTGATTAAAGCCGTACTGGATGAGGTCATCTGGAGTTTGAGTGCAGAGAGAGGAGAGCCTGGGATGTACCCCAGAATGCATTGACACTTAGAGGCTAGTTAGAGGAAGAGGAAGAGCCAGCAAGGGAAACGGGTAAAGTTGCCATCGAGGTAGGAGGGAGTCCAGGGAGCCATGGTATTCTAGTTCCTGCTGTTCACGCTATGTGCATGGTAACATGAAAGTCTCATGTGCGAGATTGCTTTATTCATTCAAAATAGTCACTGTCTTTTCTACCAGTCCCTGCCACTGACTGGCTCCCCCTGTGGGATGAATGTACGCCATGCAACGATGACGTAAGACCTGGCCATGTGACTGGCTGTGCCAAGTGGATTATGAGCAGAAATAATGTGTCAGGCCCCAAAACGGAAGTTTCAGAGCTGTTGCATGGTCCTGCCATTGTTCTAGTCCTGGGAAAGATGCATCCCAGATAGTCCTTGCTCCTTCAGCACAAACCCCAAATGAAGAAGACATGAAGAGTAAATCTATATTCAACCTTTAATGTGAAGAAGAAGAAACTTTTGTTTCTGTGAGTCACTGAGAATTGGGGAATGCCCATTAACCATAGCATAACCTAGAAAAAAGCTGGGGAAATCTTCACATTTTAGATAGGAGATGGTGTTCATGGTTCTGGAATCCACAGTACTGTGGAAAGAATGGAAGCCTTCACATCAAACTTATCTCACAGCAGACCCCAAATCTACTACTTCCTAGCTTTGAGAACTCTAACAAAAGAATTGACATCTCCAGGCCTCTATCTTCCCTTCTGGAGAAAAGGGTACCTATATTACAAAACTGTTGTGAGGATTAAATGTGACAATATTCACAGAGCACTCGGTACAGTTCCAGCCTCCCGCTCACCTAAAGTTTTCCAAAATATATGTTCATTTCTTCTTTCTTTCTTTCTTTCTTTCTTTCTTTCTTTCTTTCTTTCTTTCTTTCTTTCTCTCTTTCTCCTTTCTTTCCCTTTCCTTCTTTCTTTCTTTCTTCCTCATTCTTTCTTTCTTTCTTTATCTTATAATTTAGATTTGGAGTACAAGATACTATTGTGTTGCTCAAATATCACTATGTCATTAAAATAAGGGAGGGACTAAACAAAAAAATCTATAGAGTCCATGTCTGGGGAATGCCCCTCCTCCTGGGCTAACTCCAAGGGGACATCTCGTGCCTGAGAAATGGCAACCAGGACACTGTCAGTATGAGCCTCCATTCGCACAATGTTCAGCCTCAAGGGATTCAGTTCAGAAAATAACTCAGACCATCCTCATAACAGAAGCCAAGTAAGAGTATCTCCTAGGGGCAGTACTGTTCCTATGACAGAGAAAATGGGAGGGTTTCTAGTCTCTGGGCAGTGTTTGAGAAAAGGAGTCTTGCACTCTTAGTGCGTAGTCTGGCAATAACTAAGATTAGGGCTAAAAAGTTGGCAGCTTATTTCCACTTAGTACAGAATTAACAGCTCACCTAAACCACATTCTCCTTTTGAGGTACACATACCTACTTTGCAAATGGAGAAACTAAGATAGAGACGTTAGAGAACAGACTTAGAAATTGCATCCAATTTTATATGTCCCCCAAAGTCCATACTCTTTCTGCTATACATATTGCTTCTCTAAAAAAATAAATAAACAAATGAAATAAAATAAATGATAAGAAGGAAGAGATTTAGTCTTGTGAACTTAGCCCATAAAAGAAATGAAATGGAGAGGGAAAAATTGAAAACATATGAGCACACAAAAATTTGTACTAGTAGCAAAAATGTTTCCAGCAGCATTATTCTTAACAGCCAGAAAGTGGAAACAGGCAGACACCCACCAGGGTACTCAGACTGGGGTATCTACATATGATGGACTATCATTCAGCCATAAAAAGGAAGGGAATTCTGGCATATGGCCCCACATGGGTGAACTTTGAAAACGTCATGCCAAGTGATGGACGTCAAACACCAAGGCCACATGTTATAGGATTTCATTTATACGTAATGCCCAGAATAGACAAATCCACAGAGACGTACGGTAGGTTAGTGGTTGCCCGGGGAAGGGATAAAAGTGGATGGCAGTGAAAATGAGTACAACTTTATTCGGGGATGATGAGAAAGCTCTGGAATTGGTGATGGTGCTACAACCTTATGAATGAACCCGAAACTAGTGCATCGTACACTTCAAAACTATGAGTTTTGTGGTATACAAATTATATCTCAGTTAAAAGGAAAGGGAAGGGGAGAGGTACAATTTGGGAATGTGTGTTTCCGGTAGCACGTGGGGCCCTACAACCTGGAACCCGCAGACTCAATTCTCAATCTGCCTATCTCAGGTCTGGACCCCACAGTCTCAGAAGAGGCTGAGGAGAGATAGAGGCTCTAGGTCCCCAGATCAGACCCTGTGGTGCTTGCCTGATGGCAGAGCCCCAGAGCCGCAAGGGGGGCGGTCCATCCAGGTGAGCTGTGGGTCGCCCAGGGAGGGAGACACAGGTCATTGCCCTCAGAGTCCCTGAGTGCCCCGGGTACACTGGGAATGCCCGTCAGCCTTCAGCCCCCCCTGGAGTCAGGTCAGGATCTTCTTCTGTCTTGAGAATCCCCTGAGGAAAGAAGGAAAATACTAAGTGAAGGAGAGCAGGGTCGAGCACAACTTTGTCTCTGGGCGGGTGGAAAAATCTGACTGCAAAAGGCCCCCCGTGAGATCTCACAGCCTCCCCACATCACAGAAAGTGCTGATTATAGTAACAATCAACTCCAGGGTGATGAGGCTCTTTGTGAAGCAAGTTGCCCAGACACAGAACCACCCAAGGAAAGTAAAAATAGCCTTGGGACCCAGATCTTTTCCCAACCCCTGAGATTATACCTATCAATTCCAGAAGCACACGGTCATTCTCACTGACTCCTAGAATGGGAATTATTCAGAGTCCGAGGAAAGTAGCCAAAGGTAAGGTGCCACTAACCTGGGCATCTGTTAGTAGCTGGGAAGAGCTGAAGAGGAGGAGCCCAGGGACCTGCTCTCCAGGGCATGGTTCCCCATTGTCTCATTGACCATGAACTTCCCCAATAGCCTTCTCGGCCTGTGTTCCCTTGAGAACCACGTTCCCGAAAAGTCAGGTGGGGACTGGTGGTAATTTGCTGCTTCTCCCTTAAAGAAGGAAACCAGGCAGTGATGGGCAGAGGGCGCTCAGAAGGAAGCTGATTTAATCTTGGCCACCACTCCTGAGCAGGAAAAAAAAAAAAATGGAAATGCCACCATCACAAATCACCAATGTAGTCCCTGTTCCCATCATGCAGCATTTTGTAAAAACTTTGGATTTTCATGGTTTCAATAATTTCAATTCCTGATAAAACATTTCTTATCCCCTGGTTATCCCTAAGTAGACACCAGAGCTTTAGGTACCCAAGCTTCTTAAAGTTTAGGGATTTTTTTTTTTGAACTCCTATGAAAAATTGCTACTATATTTTTCCACTTACAAGTAGTACCATTGGCCATTAATAGTCCCTGAATCTTCACAAAAATTGAGTGCCTACAGATGAGGAGAGAAATTTTCTTTAAATTTGATCCTCTCTCTTTTCTTAAAAAATCAGCTTCTAACTGAGATTGCACAATGGTCCTGTCCAGACGCATGTATTCTCTTTGTCAGTGACTCGATATCTTTCAGATTATAGTGCATTAAAATGTACCCAGAGAGCCTAAGGGGAAAAAAATAAATATGGCGTTTGTCTTGAACTCATAAAAAGGGTCATACAAAAAAAGGAATTTAATAAAAATCATTACCACCTAAAAGCAGTGCCAAAATTTAATTATACATTTTCAAGCCCCAACGTAAATGCTTTAACATCTAAACCCACTGAAAAGCTGCCCGGCTTTATTACTGCCATACCTACAGATTTTTTTGTTTTGTTTTATTTTGTTTTGTTTTGTTTTTTAAGTAGTCTCGTTTAATTTTTGAATGCATGACCACCTAGCACTGCAGGTAGAGAAAACTTTGCTTCTTTTGTTAAAATAGTCTATTCTCAAAGGCCCATGGCAATCCATCAGTGTGATCCTCTGGGGTAATTAGGCCCCTTCCCCCTCCCAGGCAGGGGTTCTGGACGCTGCTGGCTCAAGGACAGCAGTGTCCGGGGCTGTATTCTCAGCCACTGGGTTGTCCTCAGTCCTTTTGTGCCATGGCAATTTTTCAGAAGGGAAATTAGTCCCCCTGCCAACTCTTATATTTTGTATAAGCCCAGATGTCACACTTTGCTAATGTCATACTAGACTGTAATATTTTTATAACATAGTGTAGAAAACCAAAGCAGAGCCAAATAGACACATTGCTGCCAGATGGTTGACCTTTATTTACTGATAAAAGTTTTTCAAATCATAAAACTTGAACTTATTAGAAATGAGCTGAGTTTTCAAGTTTCCAAGTGAGCCCAATCCTCTCTCCCATTGACAGGGGGAGAAGAGATGAGCTCATAAAAATACAGGGTGTGTAGAAATCCAGGAGTCTTCATGGCGCTGGGACAGGGGGAGGTGGCTTGCTCCCAGGGAGATGGGTTTTCTGTGTGCAGTAATGACCGGCATTGCCTCTCATGACATGAACTATGGAGCAGACATCTGCATGCCTGTGAGTTTAGGCACACAGCCACCTGCCTTCAAAACATGAGGAGGCTGCTTATTGTCAACCCAAGGCTTGTCTTCCTCCCGCGTCTTCAGCATACACAGGATGAAGTAGACTCATCGTTTCCCAGCCATGCCTTCAGCTCACCCCCAAAGCCACTGCTGTCCAGTAACAGAGTTCCTAATTGAATGTAATCATATTATATGTATTTCAAAGAGAAGGTGATTATTTCTCCTTCATATTTCCTTCTAGATTTGTTTTATTTGAAAATGTTTTCTGTCCTGACTCATGTAGTCTTTTTTTTTTCTTTGCAATTGGCTCTAAATATGGCTGGGATTTTAATGGGTCCTTTTTCCATTCTAATTTTTTCTTCCCTGGACAGATTATTCTTCCTACATATTTATTGATATTGGACTCTGAATGCTCCATGCATTCATCATGACCTTGAAAACACAAATTTGCCTCTTTGTCGTCGATAGCCAACTATTAGGCATTTGAATAACAATAAATGGCTTCGCCAATATATTTATCTCCTGTCATAAAGTCCCCAGAGCCTACGTTTACATTTGTAACTTTTATATTTGTTGATAAGTTCCTGCCTCACCCATCTGAACTATATTACCTTTTTATTTCACTATTTTCAGTTACAATAATCACATTTTTGCACACTTCAGAGTTTTCAGCCAGCCTTTTTATCAAATCAAATTATGATTTATTCAGAAACCAAATATTCTGCCCCGTTCCAAGATTTTCTAACCCAGATATATTTAGAAATCTATCCATCTGTCTGTTTTCCTTCCTCATTTCCCTTCTAATACGTAGGGTCTTATAAACCCAATTCTAATTATTGGTCGCCCTCCCTTTACTGCAAAGTGATCACCCCAGCTAGCCAGCTTGGATCTCCCCATTCAGTAGGAGTATCTAAGTGGTTAAGCATTGTGTCTCAAGATTTTTCAGGCGAAAACATCACTGGGAAGGTTACCATATTTGGACTTATCATCAGACACATCAACTCCAAGCTCTGCGTCTTTGTATGCACGTGATTGACGTTCAACATCTCCCTTCAGTGCGCTACACTTGTGCAAGATGAAGATGTCGGTAACTGCCCGCTGTCGCCCGGATTCTTGTGTGTGCCGAAGAACATGCACAGGAGTGATGGCAAGCTGAAAATCATAAAATATACTATCAACATCAATACATAGCATTCGGCACTTAAGAGTTTATTCTCTTACAGAAGAGAGAGCACAGACAATGGGATACAATTCTGGAAAGGTGAGCTAGGGAGCCAAGAGAGAGGGGGAAGGTAATCACATGACACGCTGGGTGGAGGAGTATGCCCCTGGAAGGTCACTCACGAGACGGTATGAGCAGCAAGGGGCAGCGAGAGAATCCACAGAACTCCCAAGGAAAGGAAGGCCACAAGAAAGGGAGGTGTGGGCACCACACACAGGTTCTCCTCTTGGGGATTTTTGCTTCAGCCAGGTCCTCTGGCCTTTGTCCTGCCTGACTTCTGTCTGCACCAAAGGGCAATCTCGGGTTTTATGGTCCGCCCATAGGCGAGGACCCATAACGTCTTAGCTCTTTTTTCTCCTGTTTCTTAAAACAACGAAGACAGGCTCAGTGAAACGTCCTGGAATCGTGCCTTGGATGGAATGAGAGCACTATCATTGTGGCAGAACAAATAGATGAGAGGAAAGGAAATCTGAGTTCTAGACGAATATGAAGGTAAGTGGTTCTGTCACCGCCACAGGCCTCTTCCCTGAAGACAAAAAAAGAAAATCTGAAGGTAGGAATATTTCCTCTCTCGTGGGTGAGCAGCTGAGAGCTCACAAACCTTCCCTTTCTGTCTGCTCTTTTCTGTTTCATGATGGTGTGGAAGACAGAAGTACAAAGCTCCTACCAGCCTATTAGTGGGAGTAGAACTTTCCGAGCAGCAACCATCCGTCAGACAGGATCCAGGTCTGGGCAGATGACTGAACCAGGCTTTCTAGAGCGAGGGACATAGGTCATCATCCTACGCTGTCAACTTCAAGCCCTGCCCCTTTCTATGCATGGGATACACCGAATCTGTGCTTCGTTGGATACAGGATATGACGTTTTGTGTGTAACTGGAAACATTTGTTTAAAGCGCATATTCAAAACTAAAAAAAAAAAGAACAACTAGCCGAGATTGATCTAGCAAATCCCTTTCATCAAAGGTCTACCTGTTTTCTTCCATCAAGTATCCTATCAAGTCAATTGGCCACATAGCCCCTGGCAAATTACAGTAGAAACCTTCCTCGTGAGTTATTTTAAACCATATCTTTTGGGAGATAAATAAGTCACAGGGGGAGCGCCGGCGGCAACAGCCACGGGGGCCATCTGCTGGGTGTTGGCCGGGCCTCACGTTTATCTTCAGCTTCTTGTTCTATTACCTCAGCACTCGAAAGCAGGCTTTTCTCATTTGTTTTGTAATCTGTTATTCGGGTAATTCCTCTTCCCCTCATGGATCTCTAAAGACATTTCCCCAGGTCCAAGGACTGATTTCTTGCCTAAATTGCCTTGTTTTGTTTTTCTCCCTTACTGCCTCTCCTTTATCTTCTCCAAATATTTCTCTCACCAAACTGTTCTCACTGTTTAATCATCTGCCCCGCCCTTGGGTGTCTTGATCCTTCTCTACCTTTTCTCTTTTCCAAAGCAACCTGCCATCTCTGAGAAACTCTTAAATTCCCATGCCACGGTATCGACCATTTTTTTTCTTGGTGGGGAATAATTTTTCCCCAAATCAATTTGCCGTATATTTTCTCCTATAAGTGAATTCTCATGGCATATGGTATGGATATTATCTCCCCCTTTCTACAGAGAGACTCCAAATACTTTGTGTCATATGTAATTTTTATTTTGGCAATCCCTGCTGGGGCCAGCTTTTCCTGGAATGCAGCAAAGCCCCCTCAGAACATTAATCTTATAATGCCCAGAAATGGAGATACTCAGATGTCTTTTCTCGTGTGTCCGTGTATATGTGTGGTACGGCACGGACTTCTCAAACCTCACTGTCCTCCTACTTCTTTTCATGATAATCTCTCAAGGGAACCTGAAGTTGCCCACCAGCCTAGTGGTTTGGAGGAAAGATCGTGGGTTCTAGTCCTGGCTGTGCCCAGAGACACCGGTGGCCTCTTTGTTATGGTGGAATGGCAAAGGGGAGTGGGGAAAAATACACATCAATGTGACTTGCTTTCTCTCTCAGCCCTAGGAAACGAAGCCAACTCAAAGCCTTCCCTGCCTTGATGACTCCTGTTGACATCATTTCCAGGCTGAAACTGTCGTATGGCTGGTAAGCCTCTACCATTCATAGAACTATTCCATGCCATGCACACTGAATCTATCTTTAATTGTGCACGTTCTCTAATGTATCCTTCTCTGTGGTTTCCGTACAGTTTTCACAGATTGTTTCAACTCCTATTTCCAAAAACTCAAGAGTTTTTTCATAGTCACTCAGTCTTTCCTCAGTCTTCCCAAACTCTGGTCCTTTAATTTAGACTGAATGGAAATATCTCTTGTTACAAATCCACTCCAACCCCCTAATCCGGGCTTTCTTTAACTAACCACATGTCTTCAACAAGTTATGTAAATATTGGTGAATTTCAGATTTTTCCTCTGTTTCTCCCTCTCACGTGTTTCATTTCTATTTTCATTAGTTATAAAGATTCTTCTTTATTCCTCCTTCCCTCAGTCTTTCTCATGTCATTTACTTACCCATGCTCCTACAGGAAAACAGCAAGTATCATCTCTAGGTTCCAGGGGTTTATGATCGTATCCAAGGAGAGGGGATATTGACATACAGAATTAAACACGGCAGGCCCTCTTTTGTAACTACCAAATGGTCAAGGTGATAAGCTCTACAGGTTATAAGAGAAGCCTCATGGCAGGACGGTGTAAATGTAGTCAGGAGAACGCCGTGGCGTATGGACAGGTGTGAAGGAGAAGGTGTGTCTAAAAACATAAGTGGGATCACTGAAGTCACGTTCAGGGATCAGTTACAATACTGATGGGGCCAGTTCAGCAGGACCGGGGAGTTCATGTGGAGGACCCCTAAGGTAAATACGATGCAAAAGGCAAAGTTAGTCCTAATTGTGATGAGCCCATTTGTGTATCTGGGACTTCATTCAGTAGCACTAGAGAGACTGGGAGAATTTTTAGGGGGAAAATGGCAGAACCAAAGCAGCATTTGGGATGTAAATCAAAGATCCGAGTAAGTGGTGTATACGGGAGGAGGCAGGCGTCCGCTGTAGGAGTCAGGCATAAAGCTATCAGGGCCAGATGTGAAGGAATGGCCACATGAGGAAATCGATGTAATTTCCATTAAGTGGTCGAAATCCACCTGTGAGCCAATTAGCTAGCAGAGCACCAGGGACAATGGCACAGATACAGTCTCTTTCTCGTTGCTTGCCCTCTCTTCCACCTTGGAAAGTAGTATAGCCACAGAAATGTTTATTAGATGATTACACAAACCAGGAACTATGCTGAGGACTTTGCACATGTTAACTAATTTATTCCTCATTACAAACCATTTGAAGAAAAGAAAACTGAGATGCGGAGAAGTCAGCTAACCTCCCTGAACTCTCCCACTCGTATTCTTCAGGTAATTTAGCTTCAGAGTCTGTGTTCTGAACCCTCCTCTGTGCCATCTCTCATAGCCTGGAAATCCCATGAACTCGGGATTCAAACACACCAGGTTAACTAATGCCCAGCTCCTCCCTGATGTCAAGTTAATAGAAAGTGGAAGTTAGTTCAAGCCTCAGCCCCTACCTATAAAACAAAAAGATGACAGATCCCACCTTCAAGAGTTATTGTAAAGATGAAATAATCCAGGGGCGCCTGGGTGGCTCAGTCGGTTAAGTGTCGGCCTTCGGCTCAGGTCATGATCTCAGAGTCCTGGGATCGGGTCCCATGCCGGGCTCCCTGCTCAGTGGGAAGCCTGCTTCTCCCTCTCCCGTTCCCCCTGCTGTGCTCTCTCTCTCTCACTCTCTGTCAAATAAATAAATAAAATTTTAAAAAGAAAGATGAAATCATCCAACTCAAGCCCTTTACAGTGTCTGGTGAACTTCCTTTCCATACCAATAATGGCTGTTAAGGTTCTGGACAAATCCAGCTTGACACCTTTCCCTCTGGACTGCCCTCTCTTCCAGGTGAACTCCTGAATGTCACCTGACTTCTCTTCTGACTGTAAGCTGTCTGAGTAAACCTCTTGCTGGCACAAAGTTCACAAATTGTAAGGTGCTTCTGTTCCTGTCGCCTCCCACCTGGAGCAGTGAGCTAAGAGAGCCCCCCTACGTAAGTCACACAGGGACCTGCATCTGTGGCCCGTGCGCGGCTGTTCCGTGTGTCTCAGGCACCCTCAGGAAGAAGATGCAGTTTCCCCCACTTGTACACCCCCTGTCCACACTGAAGGATGATCCAGTTTCTTCCTCGGTTGACATAATCTTCCAGTGTTTTATAATCATAGGCGTATGTTGTCCTTAGCAAGCATTTCATTTGTAAATAGTACATGACCAGTCTCATCTTGCTGCTGCTTCACGGCTTTTGGATGATGTTTGGGCAGTGGTTTTTATTTTCTTCTCCAGAAATTCCCTTCACAGATAAATCATAGTTTGCCCGTTCCTGAAATGGACAACACGTGCTTTCACACCTGGCGTCCCTGACTGCTCAGGGCCTACATGTCTCTGTCACCGCCATCGGCTTTCTAATCAACACTTTTCTGACACGAATTACTCTCTAGACCTCTCATCTAGATCTTCCCTAAACATCGGCCTTTCTTTAAAAAAGACAAGCCCTTCTTTAAGAATCTGAGTGCACCGTCTGTCCTTTCTACAGCGAACCAAACATTTTTATTTCCCTCATCAAGTGTGTGGTTTCCTCTCTTAAAAATGTAAAACCTTTGCTCCTTCTGCTGTTTTCTTCAACACTTTATTCTCCTATTCTGCTCCCTTTCTGAGTTTGGAATGAAGACTTTTAAATTTTGATTATAGCTTTTTTTCTTCTCCTGATCTCGCTGCTGATCGTCTCTCATGCCTCAGAGGTCCCCACGTCCGGCCTCCCTCCTTCTCTTCCATGACAGGGAAATTTACATAATGACGAGAAGACTCCCTTGGGTTCCACTTTGTAGCGCCACATGGTAGGCACACAATAGCCACGTCTTCCTTCCGATAACCACGTGTGATCAGGGAGGGAACTGCTTCCGAAACCACTTTACAGATTATGAAAGTAAGATACAGAAGAGTTAATTAATTTTCCTAAGATTAAAAATTAAATCAAATGGGGAGCATGATTCTCGGAGGCTTATGAGCTGTTGCTCCCTCTCCGCTCTCCTGATCCCGGGTGCAAGAGGGAGCAAAGCTTCACTGCAGCTCTCTGCAATGTCATATTCCACTTAAACAGACATCTGCGATCATATAATTTTTCAGTAAGAGTCTACATTTTTCTTTCAGTGTAACAGCTATTAATTTATATTTCAAGTAACATGAGGAACGCTCAAGGTACATCCAATATTGTCAGATCGGTTCTCAGCGACACTCTATTCTAGGCCTGTTTGTACTAGGAGCTTGCCGGATGGCCATAGGAAGTCACTTAACTCAGATAAGTCTCAATTTCCTCATTCATAAAATAAATGGGCTCTATTTTCCCTAAGGTCTCTTCCAGGTCTAACTGTTTTTAATCTGTGCTGTAAGATAGAAATAGTCATTGCCAACTTTCTCAGTATTCTAGCTATGTCCCCTGAGATCTCACATGCTGGGAGAATTTTATCTGCAAAATCCGAGGCATAAAAGTGTATAAGTGAAATATGAAAGGCTTATTAAACAAGCCATACCATTTAAACTGGGGTATGACAAGTGTGGCTTCCCCTAATAAAGTGATTCAGCTTCCTAATCCAGGGAGAATACAAACGGAGACGGGCAATACGGATGTCAGGGATGTTCTGTACTCCATCAATGCATTTATGTGTCACTTTTCAGTTAAAAGTACAATTTTTTGACAACCTACATCCTTCGTGCTACAATCAGAGGCAATATTCACACCGGCTTCTCTTTTTCATATACAGTTTTTGCAGCACTGTGAGCTCAAATCATGATAACTCTGAGGAGTTCAGTCTCTTCTGGAGAGCGGGGCAACTGCTTTCTTCAGAAGACATGGATTTCTAGCGAAAAATCAGAATTTTAATCCAGAGGAGCACAGTGTAGGACTAGATCCATTGAGCTGTTGTCAATGCAACACAAGAAAGCTGGTCCTGAGATTTAGTTTCTCTAGAAACCTTATAGAAAATAGTCTTCAAATGAATGGCATGTTAAAAAGCAATCCTTTCCACGCATCGTGTACACCTTATTGGATGGGGGGTTTGCAAGGCAGATCCTGGTTCGTTGGTTCAGGGCAGGGACTGAGATTAGGATGACGACCGTGTGGGTTTGCCCACAACTAATGTGTCTCTTGGAGCAAGGGGCTTTCAGGGCTGGAAGTGGGGAAGTCCTGAGCAAACCACTGTGAATTACTTACCCTACCTGAGATTCTTTGCCTCCATCAAGCCCAAGCTGCTGCTTCAGATACAAGCAGGAGTCAAGTAGAACTTCCAGAACATGTGGTCTGCATGGCTGGTTGAAAGTCTTCTCTCTCCCTTGTTACTTGTATGATTTCAAGCAAGTTTTGGGGAACTTTCCAAACGTCAAATCCTCAAATAAAAATTGGGATAGTAATAAATGCCCACCTCACAGGGATGTGAACTTTAGAAAACATGAAGACGACAAAGTCCCTGATCAATCAGAAATTCTCAGTGATGGTTAGCTTTTGATATAATCATTATCATAGTTTTTCTCCTATAAAATATCAGTTAAATGACTATCGCTATAGTACACAGCTATAAATGAAACTTGATTAGACATGATCTTGATATTAGGTTGACTTGAAACAAGATTTTATTTCGCTTGTATCAAGTCTTTGAGCAAATATGTCTTTAGAAAGTCAAGTGCATATGACAAAATAACTAATGTGTGCTCTATTTCATGCTTTAAAAACACAACGTTGCATCTGCATCAAGTTCAATGTATCATAATAATTGGCTCACCATTCAACACTGAGTCCATTCAAGAAAGGGAATTTCCAATTTAATTGTGTCAATTCATAAGTATAATAATTAAAGGAGAATAAAATCTAAATCCTATTTAGTCAATGAGTATACTTCCTTGAGATTCATGATACTATACTTGCAATATAGTATACTTCCTTGAGATTCATTTTTTTAAAATACAGTTTTTTGGAGATAATTCCTCAGTTTGGATATTAAAATCACATGTCACCCAAGACCGTGATGGTCTCAATAAGATAATTGGGCCGGAGATGAGAAAAGCTTTTGGCAGGAGACAATCATCTGAAAAGAAAGGGGTAAAAGTGAAAGTCCCTGAAAAGTAAAACTGGTGGTATTAGAAACGTGATATGACAGACAAAGCAGAGGGCACTGGGTGGCGGTCAAGGCAACCCCAGGGCTCTAAGTTTTGTATTCTAAGTATTAAAAAATACGCCCCCCCAAAAAAAGAATTCCAAAACCTCATAAAAAGGATGATTTGAATCTGAATTAACTGTTAATTACTTTAGTAACATTAGTCATATTTTTTTTTGAGAGAGATAGAGTGGGAGAGCAGAGGGAGAGGGAGAGAGAGAATTTCAAGCAGGCTCCATCCCCAGCACAGCCCCCCAATGCGGGGCTCAATCTCAGAACCTTGACATCATGACCTGAGCTGAAATCAAGAATCAGATGCTTAACCGACTGAGCCACCCAGGTGCCCCTACTTGTGTTTTTAATTTCCTATTACATTTCCCACTTATCTCACCTTTAGAAAAGAATCTGCATATGGAAATAAATTGGAAACTGATGGTCATTAAGGTAGGCTTCTCTTATTTCTTCTGACTACTTCTAGGGATTTCTTTCCACCGCGTTGCCTAGTGTTTGAACATTAAAGTCAGAAATCAAATTGTGAACATAAACCTGTTCAGGTTTATGATTATTAAGCCACTGGATACGACCTGAGCTACTGTTTGCTCCTTCCCTCCCTGGGTCCATAGGACCATGGCTTCTCATGATTTGGACATGGCTTACCATCGAATCAATCAGCAGGTCAACTGGCACAGGGTAATTTATTTCATGTTAGTTGCTGTTTACTAGCCTGGGAATGTGTAGCTTTTCAGCGATGTTGAAGATAGTGTTTTTTATAATCAAAAATATTTAACCATGTATTCCAACTTTCACATGACAAAAGAGAAAAATAAAGAAACCAAGACATTTGTGGGAGGGCTGATACTAGAACTTAGTTCATCTAACTCCTGTTCTTAGCCCCTGTCTCTTTAGAGAATAAAGAAGAAGAATTGTTGGGCATCGATCACCTTCTTTGCCATTTGTCAATGCTTTTAAAACAAGTAAATGCTCCATCTTTGCCAAGCCATTTTGTAGATACTCATTTCATCTTTTTTCTTTATTGATTTAGTTCACATTTTTCCGAACTTCTTAACTCCCCATGAACTTTGTTGAGCTATTGCATATTCAAGGACATTCATTAGATGTAGAGCAGAGTCACCATGAAGGAAACGTGCTGCCTGGGGCCCAGATGAAGAATGAATACATCACATCACGTGAAGCACATCCATGAAGTAAGTGTGATCTATAAACATCTTACATCATATTCAAGCATCTTGAATGTGGTCATAAATTGCTGATTTGAATATCTGATTTTCCAGGTTCCTGTGTATTCGGGTTTTGGCAATCTAATAATGGTGAATTTATTCTCTAAGTAACACACTCCTTGAATAAATAAAGTTCTATACGTGTGCCTTCCTTCAGTGTCCTATAATCCTCAATAAGCCCTGGGCCACCTACAGTAAGAAACCTCCTATCTTATAGAACTACTTTTAAAAATCCCTAAGGCTTCCAAAACAGTTCCATCTGACCTTTAGTTGAAAGCCCACCATCATCCCTCCTACACCCTACACTTGGCAACTGATTTTCAACCATCTCCCAGGTGCCTAAGACAAGTTACACATGTGCACACAGAAAATTATGTGTTCTTTTTCAAAAGCTGGCTTGGGAAGGGGGAACTCTGTGGCTGTTATCTACAGATGTTTTATTTGAACAGATATTATGAATGGATTTTAATTGTGCTTTCAGATGTAAAACACCCACCAAGGAGTTGCCCTAATGGACCTGTAGAAACTCAATAAAATAAATCAATAGCATATGTCCTTGAAGACGATTACACTTTCTAACATTTTGATCAATACTGACATTTGACCTGCAAAATTTTTCATCTACTGACTTTTTTAAAGAATTTGCTGCTATGAGTGCAACTATATACAAGAAAACATGTGAAGGAAGACTTTATTCCCCAAGGCTCTTGCCAATATTTTTCTGCTACGTCACCACATTACCACCTCTCTCTTGTTAATGCAGCTCTTGTTGCAGGAAATTAGAATGATTCTTTATGTCAGACCCGCAACTCCCTCTGAGTCTCAAATATCCACATCGTTCAGTCACCTACTGGGTCAGTATACTAGCTCACTGCTTGCAAGTCTTTGTATGAGAGGGGTACTAGCCATAAGACTAAGTCCAAGTTCTCTAGAAAACACAGCACAGTGAGATGGAGCTGAATCTTCCAGAGGTCAAGTTCACAGCACCACAGTGAGTGACCAAAAGAGGCATGATCGGGTCTCTCATAGGCCCTTGGGTGTAGCAGAACCAATCTGACGTTGACCCTTTTGTTCTTCCTGACCCTGCACTGTTTGTCCAGCTTTCACTGAAATATATAGACTCTAAACTTTATTACTGTAGGTTATTCCTGACTTAAAAAAAATAAAATTTTATTTTTGAGAGACATCAGAAATGCTGAGAAAACAAAACTAACCATACTAAGAGGCAAGATGACAGAGCAACCTGAAGACCTAAGATTTGGGATGGGGGGAGATTTTGCCAAAGAAGAAAGAATTGAATAAATTACAACACCGTGGTCTGGCCATGCCAATCGTCAAACATGACAAATTCGAGACAAAGAAGAGAACACATTCAAAACACAGATGGGAAAGAGAGACAGAGGCAATGACACAGGAAAATAAACTAACATTTATTGAAGGTTTAATAGGTGCCAGGTCTTCACGACCTATGAGGGAAGCAATCTCAACTCTCTTCCCATTGGGGAAACCCAAGTTTCAGAATGTGAATTAACTTTGCAGGGCCACCCAGCTCCTAACTGGACAAGCTGAGATTCGAACACAGGCCCACCTCATTCTAACGTCCTCGCCATTTCTCCCATGCTATCTGCTTCTCTCCGGGATTGTCTTATTGGCCAAATCTCTGAAATGCTAAAGTTCACCATCTCTTGCCCTTCGATGTGCTCTTTCAACTTTTGCCCCGTTCTATGTTCTATGTAGAATATGGAAGAGAACGCTGAGCAGGCCCTCACAATTTCCCTTTTTGAAACCATGCTGCCCCTCTTTTAAGACTCAGCTTCTGTTCTCTGGCAGTGGGAGAGTGACAAGTATCCAGGGAATAGAGCTGTCGGAGACTCACACAAAAGCAACGGGTGCTAAGCAAGATTTTTGAGGGAACCGTATGTGGTGATAAACTTTTTAAGCAAAAGGATAGAGACAAAATCCAGCAGGGTCGTCACCTCTGAGGAAAAGCAGAAAGGTGTGATCCGTGACGAAAACCCAGGTAGATCCAATGTCATTTTGTCCTGTTTTAGGGCTTAAGCAGGTGGACGGCTGAAAGACATATAATCTATTATTAGGCCTTGTAAATAATATGTTATGTTCATATACTACTTTGTTGTTTCATATGTTACATTAAAAATAAGAAAGGGACTTTGTCCGAGCCCAGAGTAGCAGGCAGGCTGGGTACTCTCCACACAGCTAACGTCCAAAGAAGACCTTGCCTCCCCCTCCTCTCTCAGAAGCGAGCCAACACACAGACTATCCCTTTTCTTGTCCAAGGCGTGCCCTGTAGCTGATTGCTGAGAGCTGAATGCAAGGGAACAGCACACCATGAAGCAATGCTGACGGTCTGACGGCTAATTGCAGCTCAGGTTCTCCCACCGGGACAAGTAGCGAGAGCCTCTCCAGCTCTCCGTCCTCCTGTGCCCTGCCCTAGCCTCCCGGCGGGAAAACAAAATCTCGACCTCAGTCAGTCAAGGAAGGAACGCCAACATATTTCACTGGATCTTTGTCGGTACACTGCTGAAAAGGAAAAATAGTTACTTTACGGTACCACCTGGTAACATTTTAAAAATAAAGTAAAATAAACAGCCTTCAGTCTTTTAAATTATATGTGCTATATTCTTCCCTGTGTCTGGGAAGTTGAAAAGTAGCATGCTTTTCCCTTTCAGCACTTACAGCAGTGGTACCTTTGCATTTATTGGTCTGCATGTGTGGCTAATGTCTACCTCCCCAGGGAGATTTTGAGTCTTTTGAAGGAAGGCTCTGCCAGGTCAGCACAGACTCCCAACACCATGCAGAGATCGTAGGACAATTTAGGCGTTCGGGAATGAGTGACTCAGTGAATACAGAAATGAACAAAGGTGTTAGGATAGGAAATCTGTATCTTATCTGTCCACTGCTGTTACTTCGTAAGGATAAGACAAGAAATATGTTAGTAAACAAAACTACCAAGGCACTTCGTTCAGTCATCAAATCAATGCATCAGCTAAATAATACATTCTCTAGTTCATTCTTCTGCCAAAACTCCAGATATCAGGGTATTACCAATAAGATATGACTTCATAATCATATTGTGAATATTTATTTTCATGGTATTGGTTGACTGATATAATATACCTGGAAACAAGTTTCTAGATAGTAATGCAGAGCAAAATTATTCAAATATGCCTGTAATTTATATGCCCATGCTCTTAAAAAAAAAAAAAAAAACTGATTGTAGGGAACATCAGGGTGGCTCAGTTGGTTAGGTGCCTGACCCTTGATCTCAGCTTAATTCTTGATCGTGAGTTCGAGCCCTGCCTACTTAAAAAAAGAGTTGACTGTAGGGAAATTAATCTCAAAAATGTGTGTGTGTGTATAATCTAATAAGTATATAATATGTGTATATATACATAATATAATACTAATAACTATGCTTCATGTACTTTGCAAGGTATTAAAGCATTTTAGTTATATGCTTATTGGTTATATACTTGACTGCCTTCCATACTTTGTTTTTAAATATCTATGTATACTGGAAAGAGATTGTTGCATGATTACGAAAAAAGTTCTTTTCCTGAATATCTGTTAAGAAAATTATCATTTCTTTTGTATCCAACACAAACAGCTATAGACACAACCGGATTTTACCAATAAATGTTGACCATCACTTTTGGATAGAATATAGGTATAAACACCTAATACAAAGTAAGACAATATGGAGAAAATGTCATATTTCATAGAGAATGCGTAACTGAGCGACAATTTTTATTTTTAGAATTAATTAAAATTAATTATAATTATGTAAGTATGTAATTATAATTTAAGTAGCATAAAGTGGAAATGAGAACATATCAGAGGTAGCTACTGTGGGAGCAGGGCCAGGAACTGAGTGCGAGTCAGGAACCCAAGACAAGACTAGAACTTAGGTGCTGCACTTAGGAAGCGATTGGCCTCTTCATCGAGAGAGTGTTAAGCCATCTCCAGGGCTCCAGGAGGGAAGGAGCCTGAATTACGGGGAAAAGTGAGGAAAAGTCCTACATCTGTTCTAGAAAATTGGGCCTTGATCTGGAATTTACCAACCAAGGACCTCACTCATGCTCATGTTAAAACCTAAGAAATCATACGAAGAAACAGCATAGTCAGGCTTCTAGATACACCCTAGTAATGATTCACTTTCAGTGAGAGGAACTGGTAAGAAAATCAGCCAACGGTCTTTCACAAATAATATTCCTTCACCTCTCCTTACTCATTTCATTAGAATCATCTGTATTTTGAGGGGCTTGACAAAGTTGAAATTTTAAAACTAGACTTCACAAGTTACAAATGGCCACATATTGTATGAATGTCCGTATTAGGCAAATCCATGGAGAAAGAAAGTAGATTTGTGGTACCCAGGACTGGGGAGGGGGGGAGTTGACAGAAATGGGGAGTCACTGCTATTGGGTAAAGGGACTCTTTTCTGAGGTGATGAAAATGTTCTAAAATTGATTGTAGTGACAGTTGTACAACTCTACAAGTTTACTAAAAGTCGTTGAATTATTCACTTTTAAATAGATAATTTGTAGGGTATATGAATTATATCTCAATAAAACTGTTTACAAAAAAACCTAAACCTAAGATTTTAAAGCTAATTGAAAGTCACAGACAGTGTCATTCATATTTCACAGCATGTAGAAATCATCTGTGAGGGCGCCTGGGTGGCTCAGTCAGTTAAGCATCTGCCTTTGGTTCAGGTCATGATATCAGAGTCCTAGGATCAAGTCCCATGTCTGGCTCCCTGCTCAGAGGGAAGTCTGCTTCTCCTTCTCTCTCTGCCCCACCCCCCACTTGTGCTCTCTCTGTTGCTTTCTCTCTAGCTCTCAAAGAAATAGATAAAATCTTAAAAAAAAAAAAAAAAGAAATCATCTGTTAGAGGGTCATTCTTAAAATTTCTTATAAAAGCATACTAATTTAATAGGAATTGGATAAAGAATCTAATTATTATCCACTCCTACTAAGGAGTGTGCAAGGACAAGGATGGTGATTCAACACAGGGGTTTTTAAATGTTCAGCTGGAATTCAAAAAAGCCTGTGATACACTTTCTCACCAAAGATTTTAAAGATTGAACAAATATCCACATCTCTAGAGTGGTTTAAACAAAGCCCTGTATAAAGGCCTGTGTGACACTTAATTTTATGGATCAAACTGTCCTAGGCCATGATGCTCAGTGGTTCGGTCAAACCAATCCAGATATTGGTGTGAATGTATTTTTTATATGTGATTAACATTTAAATCAATACATTTTGAATAAAACAGATTACTCTTCATAATGTGGGTGGGCCTCATCCAATCAGTTGAAGGCCTTAAAAGACTTACATTCCCAAGACTGCCACAGAAAAGCCTTGCCTGAGTTTCCCAGGCTGCTGTCTTGAGGCATTCTGGATTAAGACTGCATTATCAACTCTTTCCCTAATTTCCACCTGCCAGCTTGCCCTACAAATTAGACACTTGCCAGTCCCCACAATCATGCGAGCCAGTTCCTTAAACTCTATCTGTATCTATCTATCATCTATCATTTATCTATCTATCTATCTATCTATCTATCTATCTATCTATCTATATCTATTATCTACCTACTATCTATCTACCTATCATCTATCTATCTACCTTTATCTCTTTAGAATGCCAACTATACAACCAGCATCAGGAGTTACCTCATACTCATTCCTGATGAAGCAATATAATTATAAAATCAAAATTGTGGAAATTCCACCTGGATATTTAGACTTTGAATTTTTAATGTCCATGCTGAACTGATATTGACACTGGCTAGGCTGATTATTTTACAAGACAAGTTGAGACCAGACACCACAAAGCCTAAGCAAGTATGTCTTGTGACACACTCCTTCCTTACCTCGTAAGATAGCATGTGTGACAGCCCACCTATACATTACTGGTGGCAACTTCTATGCAGGGAGGACAAGGAAAAAAATAACAGAGTATGTCATGCATCTGGAATATTTATGCACATCACATGGCTTACGTGTGCGAAGAGTTACGTAAAAGTGAGAGCAGAAGAGTGATTCCCTGAATTCCTCCTATATTACTGTATGTAAGGTTTAAGAGTGTGTAAATAATTAATGTGCAAAGGGGAATATCTAATATAATGATTTCACGGGGCCAATCTTCACAGCATTCACATTATTATTTTCATCAGTGAAAAGGGCCTTGGGCCAGGATAAGGCTCCTACTTGTGAATTCCCTGATATTGCTTCCCTGCAGTGCTGTAGGGTGGGCTTTGTAGTCATTAGGAATCTATGACACCTTCAGGAATAAGGAGAGTTTATTTTTATTAGGCAATCCTGTGCAAGTTTTGGTTCTCAAAGACATGGACATGCCAACAGTAATGAAGCAAAACTGAAAAGAAAAGAAAAAAAAGCTTTCAGCAAAAGAACCAAGACATCACTTAGTATTACGCAAAGCAAGGAGAGAATTGGAATGGACAAATGATTAAGGGGAGAGATTAAGGGGAGCTCAAGTGAGAGTTTCCATTTTTATTGCTATGATTTTGTTTTTGTAAAAGGAAAGGAATGGGATTAAGAATTAGGAAATTAGGGGCGCCTGGGTGGCTCAGTCGTTGGGCGTCTGCCTTCGGCTCAGGGCGTGATCCCGGCGTTATGGGATCGAGCCCCCATCAGGTTCCTCTGTATGAGCCTGCTTCTTCCTCTCCCACTCCCCCTGCTTGTGTTCCCTCTCTCGCTGGCTGTCTCTATCTCTGTCGAATAAATAAATAAAATCTTTAAAAAAAAAAGAATTAGGAAATTATGAGAAGAATCACTAATCTAGATCCTTGGAGCAAAGAGACATAGATTTTCTTCTTCAGTTAATTACACTCCTATTTTTTTAATACCGAGAGGATGGTGTCTCTTCTCTTGCAATAACAAAGAGTGTTCAAGGACAGAGATGATGTCATGATCTCACAAAGTGAACGGCACCCATAGTTTCAGACGAGGTCAGTAATGATGGGGTCCAATCCACCAAATCACGAGCTACCCAATGTTCATCCATGAACAGGAGCAGTCCAATGAGCTCCTGCCAAATGAAATTCCAAGTATTCAACCACTAGGCATTATTTTACTGGCTTCACCTAAGATCCTATAGTTTTCCTTTCTTTTCTTTTCTTTCCTTTTCTTTTCTTTCTTTCTTTTTTTTTTTTTTTAAGATTTTATTTATCTATATATTTTAGAGAGAAAACTCCAGCAGGGGGAGGAGCAGAGGGAGAGAATTTCAAGCAGACTCCCTGCTGAGCATGGAGCCCAACGCTTGATTCCAGGACCCTGAGATCATGACCTGAACCCAAATCAAGAGTCAGACACTTCACTGACTGAGCCACCCAGGTACCCCTAGATCCTATAGTTTTCTGATCAATGTAAACTAAGACATAAAAGTGCTCTTTACTTGAGTTTAAAAATGCAGCCAGAGTTACCCTCAAATGTGACTCTACATATGTGAGAATAATAAAAACTAAAGTCAAAGCACACACAATATAAGTGTCTCTGACTCAGCTCCCAAGTCATCAGGGTTTACAGAGGAATTCTTTCACCACAACCTCTGGGACATGATGACAGAAAGGGCACTCTTATGACCTACAGGCAATCATTGATAAGTAGGTGCTCACTTAGGACTTATTATTAATTTCTTTCTTCTGTTCTAATTCAGAGACATCTGTAACAGGGTGGAAACAACACTATTGAAAGGAAGAAAGAGAGAGGGAGACAGAGGAATGGGGGGAGGGACAAAAAAAAGGGAAGGGGAGAAGGAGGGGAAGGGAAGGAGGTGAAGAAGGGGGAGGGAACCACGCTTCTAGGAGAGAAGGTACATTCAGAAGCCAAAGGCCTGCTTGTGGAAGGCAACCTGTTCTGAGCCTTTCTGATAGAGAAATGAAGGGCCTCACTGGGCACAGCCTAGAAGGGAGAGATTTGAGCAAAACCAATGACATGTCTTTGCCTAATAAAGTGTTCCAGTTACCCATTGCTGCAAAATGACTGACAAATTAGTAATCATTTATTTTGCTTACAAGGAAGGAAGGAAGGAGACCCTGAAATAGGAGGAAAGAAGCAGAGCTTCCCCTAGATTGCAAGCGTGGCCATGGCCCCTCAAACCACCGCATCTGGATGCCAAGGGAAAAGATAACATCGACAGAGACCACAAGGGGCAGACCTCATGCAAGTGCTCATTCAAGCTTCATGAAGGTGGAACATTGGTTGGGACCTTAGAGCAGCTGTCTTCCTCTCTTCAATTGGACTCCTCCCTTAAGTTATTACCTGGTAGCTCTGAGAGCAAAACCTTGTTCCCACATAAAAACAATATTTAAATTGTGACTAATTATAGCAGCAGGAAAAACGAAATTGGAATTATAACATGGATTTTTTAATTAATTTTTTTCTGAAAATAAAAACAGTAAGTGAAGATCTGCATTGAAAAAGGGCTTCCCCATTGGGCTTGCACATTGTGTGTGTGTGTGTGTGTGTGTGTGTGTGTGTGTGTGTGTGCATTTGAAGAATTTGACGGGATACTTGTTTCTTTAGGTCTACGAAGCTGGACAGACAGTGATATCATGACTTAGGGATTTCTGATGAGAATATTTCAATGCCATCTGCAAATAAACTTTCATTTTATTGTGTAGGAAATGAGTTTTAGATTAGAAATTAATTACAAACCTGCCAAGTTAGTGTTTTCACACAGCTGTGCCTTTGTGGCAGACAGAAAGAATGTTTATTTAAAAAGGAATGACCCTACCACCTCATTCAAGATGGATGACTGAAAAAAAGTGGGGTTTTTTTTTCCTTCTCCAACTAAAACCTTCATTTAATAACAAAAAAAAGAGAAAACTTCTAAAAACCGAACACAAAAGTAAATTCATGAGAATGTTGGAAGAATGGTCTACCAGCAGACCACAAATGTAAATAGTTTTTGGAAGGCATAAAGCAAATGGGAACAAAATGATAATGAAATTCAAGTCAGCTGAAGAATCTAAGAACTCCATGAAGGCAACAGAGATAATTTTCAAAAAAAAAAAAATGATTTTTCAAGCAAAACTGTGAAATAATCCCCAAACTGGCAGGATGGAGCTACAAGGAGTAGGTCATATGCAATGCGAAGGCGGATGATAAGAGGGTATGGCCGCTGAGCCAACACCACCACATTGCACCGCACCAATGACCCTAAGTGTTCTCTAAATGGAAGGACAAATCCAGTGTGTGAAGGGCCGTACTGCAGGGGTAGAAACCACCCTCTCCAGAGCGCAAATTACAAAGAAACTCCACTTGGTCATAAGCCCTACAAATCCCCTGAGTAATCACAAAAAAGAAACTTCTGGAATCCAAAGCTGCTTTGACTGCCAGGCAAATGTAATTATTCAGACTGAGGAAATACACTTGCAGTTATTAATTTCATTTAAACCAGACTCTCGTTATAAATGTGATCAAAACAGGAAAATAAAACATTGAAAACTCAAAATGTGAGAGATCTAACAATTATTATATAAGGAGTAGAAGAAAATTTCAACACGATTTTAATTAATATCCTCAGAGAGATTCCAAAGGACATAAAAACCACTGAAAAAGCATTGAAAAAAAGAAAAACAAGTGCTTGGTAATGTAAAATACAAATGATAAAATACAGACTTAATAGATGGACAGATAGCAACTCAGAGCCGAAGACCAAACACTGAAGTAGAAGCAGGATCATAGGACAAAGAGTTACAGAGTATGAGAAAAATTAAACACCCGAAGAGATTTTTTTTAAATGTCAAACATGTTCTCTTCCCAGAGAAGAGAACAAAAAGAGAAGGCATACCCCGAGATAAGAAAAGAGGAAAATTTCTGAAAGCTAATGAAATGTTCAGACCTTGCAATGTCCAGCAGCACAAAGAGTGAAAGAGGATCAACTTCAACACACACACACACACACACACACACACACACACACACTCACACACACACACACACACACACACTCCACATTTAAACACATGTTGGTAAATTACTGAAGCTAATAAGAAGAAAGAAAAGTACCTTAAAAATTTCCCAATTAGCCAGGGCACTTGGAGAAGAAAAAGAAATGAAGCATCCAGTTTGGAAAAAAATAAAACTATATTTGCAGATGACATGATATTGCATAAGGAAAATCCTAACAAGGGGCACCTGGGTGGCTCAGTCAGTTAAGCAGCTGACTCTTGGTTTTGGCTCAGGTCATGATCTCAGGGTCCTAGGACTGAGCTCCACACTGGGCTTCCCACTCAGCGGGGAGCCTTCTTCTCCCCTTTTCCCTCTCCCTCTGCTCCTCCTGCATGCTCTCTCAAATAAATAAATAAATTTTTTGAAAAAGAAAATCCTATTGAGTATACAAAAACACTTTTAGAGCTAACAAACAAGCTCAGCAACATTACAGGAGACAAAATCAACATGCAAAATCAACTACATTCATACACAACAATAAACAATCTGAAAATAAAATTAAGAAAAAATTCCATTTACAATAGTATTAAAAATATGGAGGAGTAAATTTTACAAAAGTGGTACATGACTTATATACTGAAAACTAAATAAAACTGAAAACATGGAGAGACATCCCATATTCATGGATTGGAAGACTTAGTGGTGTTAAGATGGTAATACTCCCCAAATTGATCTGCAGATTCAATGCAATATCTATCAAAATTACATCTGCCTTTTTTTCTTTTGCATAAATGGGCAAGCCGATTCCAAAATTTGTATGAAAATTCAATTCTAGAATAGCCAAAGCAATCTCAAAATAGGAGTAACAAGTTGGGAAGACTCACACCCTCTGATTTCAAAACTTAATACAAAATTATGTCATTAAAGACTGTGCTATGCTGACATAAGGATGAATGTAATAAAACCTAGAGTCCAGAAATAAATCCTGACAACAACAAAAAAATTAACATAAATACTTTTTTAAAATGTTTTATTTAAATTCAATTTAATTAACATATAGTGTATTATTAGTTTCAGGGATAGAATTCAGTGATTCATCAGTTGCATATAACACCCAGTGCTCATTACATCAAGTGCCCTCCTTAATGCCCATCACCCAGTTACCCCATCCTCCCACCTACCTCCCCTCTAGCAACCCTCAGTTTGTGTCCTATAGTTAAGAATCTCTTATGGTTTGCCTCCCTCTCTGTTTTTCTCTTATTTTATTTTTCCTTCCCTTCCCCTATGTTCATCTGTTTTATTTCTTAAATTTCACATATGAGTAAAATCATATGGTATTTGTCTTTCTTTGGCTGACTTATTTTGCTTAGCATAACATCCTCTAGTTCCATCCATGTTGTTGCAAATGGCACAATTCCATTCTTGTTTTGATGGCTGAGTAATATTCCGTTATATATATCACATCTTCTCTATCCATTCATCTGCCGATGGGCGTCTGGGCTCTTTCCACATTTTGGTTATTGTGGACATTGCTGCTATAAACACTGGGGTGCATAAATATTGATTACATAAAATAGTAATGATAGTTTCGGGTTTAAATTTTTAGAGTTGAAATACACAACAGAAATAATAGCAAATCTTCACCCTCAACTCTATGTGGTCTTTCTAGTCTTCCTGTGATTGAGGGAGGCAGAGGGGCTGGAGAAGAGATTATTACTTAGAAAATGTGTTTGATTTGTTTTGCTTTTTAATCTGGAGAGGATTTTTGCTATTTTATGCATTTTCACTGATTATTCTCATTTTTGTCATTATGACAATTGGGAAGCAGCTTCTGTGTTTGGTTGGTTTGTTTTGGTTTGTGAGTTTCTTGCTTGTTTTTGGGAGTGAGCCTTCTTTATGAAGACACAAGTTTGTTGAGAGTGTGGATCTGACAACACAGCTACAGTCCTACTTGGTAAAGTGGCCATGAAGATTCCAACCCCACATTCCCAGGAAGGAAGGCACAGTGAACATGACACGTTTTGCCATTCTCATGGTCTTCATAGTATTTCAGAGGAAAAGGTCCTAACTTTAGATGGTTTCTTCCTGGCCATGTTGTAAGATTCCACCCTCGTCTCAGCAGCGCCAAAGTGTGTCTCCACATGGGGTGAAGATGGGGCCCTTTTGAAAGTCAAGGTCAGACAGGGGGCAGCCAGCTCCCAGGTGCTTGCCAGCAAAGACCCGATTGATCAGGCTAAGTTTTTTCCTTATCTTAAACTTCCCTCTTAGCTTTTTGTGAATATTTGCTTCCTTTGGTAGCTCCACTTGTGGGTGGAAGGGGAGGACATGGGTTTGACCCAGACGATCGGAAGGGCAGGAGACAGAAAGGCAAAAGTGCAAAGTGCAGCAAAAGACAACACCCAATGCTGTGTTTAAACTGTTTTTTAGTCATAAAAAAAAAAACTTTGAAAATATGAAAAATGTTATTTTCCCTGCCCTGGGGAAAAAAATTGCATACATGCAAATACAGATTTTGCACACAGTTTCAAGGCATTTCTAGAATGTCCAGTGTCCATTTATGAACATGGATCTCAGGACCTCTGACTTTAACACTCCCAATAAAAAAGAATAAAATTATGAAAATTAAAACTATCATGGGAAAGTGAATAGAAATATGCATTTTTTTAATACACCAACCCACTTAAAAGCTCAACTTTTCAATGTCTTCCCAGACTCAGCAGTCAGCGTGTCAATGCCCTGCATTGTTCTTTCTCCACTTAAAGAACTGTCATCAACAATGCCTTTCATTCTTCCAGGTAGCATACCCACTGAAGCAAGACAGTGAAAAGAGAAAAGAAAAAAGGAAATCTCAGCACATTTGAGATCATGCACTTGATAAAACTGTTTTCTTAGCCAGACAAAGTGTGAAATTCTTTTCATGGATTCTAGTCTAAGTGATTTGATGAGATCATCATTCAGCTTGTTGCCCAGAGCTGCTCCCTGACTTTGAGCACTACCCTGAAAATGTTTCCTCCCATCCAACTTCTTGTCCACAGATGGAACAGGAAGATTAACTGAATTAGGTGTCTCTTGTTAGTCCCTTTGTTACTTGGCAAGACTATGAGCTCGTACATTTGGAAAAGTTTTGTGTTCGATTTTTTAAAAATATGGGTTATTTTATTGTCCTACTTTTTATGGGTTCAGGTTTTTTTTTTTCCTACTCACTTCCATCCCTTTGTAAATTCTATGTATCTCAATAATATAAAAGATCATCGTTTAAACATTCTTTACCACTAACTTCATTAATGCTCGAGAAAATGCCTCTAACTACATTTATTAGCATTTACTTTCACTCCCTAAAGGAGGATATAATAGACCCTAGGATTATGTCCTCTGAAAGATGAATCATTAATTAAGAAAAAATATTTTTCTCTGATTTTAGATTTTTCACTTCAAGCCTTAAATTAATTCTTTCTGTACTGTTCAGTTAAGCTCCTGATTTGGAGAGAAGGGAGGGACATAGAGAGGGAAGAAAAAAACAAACCAAGCAGAATGATTAATCAAAGATCTGCTGTGTTTCAGGGAATATGTGAGAAAATGTCATTTTTCTCTCATTTTGCCCTCATGTCCATCCCGATGCAGAATTTGCAATCCAAATGGCCTCTACCTTGACAAGCCTATTAGTAAACTGGTCGTTGATGACATTGTTGCTCAGGCCCAGGTGGCTTATAGCTGTGACTCTGAAACCCCAGCTCCTCCCCCGTCCCACCGCCCTCGCTCCGCCCCTGATGCTCCCAGCTTGTCCCCACCTGGCATCTGCGCCACAGCTCCAGCCCTGTTGAGTTGACCACCTTCTCCACGCCCTCTGAGGATTAAGTAGGAATGTGGTTCAGCTGCTGGGGGCCTCTGTCAAAATGGGGCTCTTCCCTCAGGATTCTGACTCCTGGCTTCCAAAGGCGTGACACACTCCAGCTGGAGAGCCACCGTGGACCCTTTAGCCCAGACCGTGCCCCATCTTCCCAGACCCTCCCTCAACTCTCCCTTGTCCTTGTATCTATCTTCCAAACTGGAACACTTTAGAAAATGTAAGGGTCCATTATTAATGATTACGTGAAGGCAACAGGCATAAATTGAAACTGCCCTTCACAAACCAGGACCAATCGTTGTCCAAGAGCCATTCTGCTTTCCCCTGAGGACCAAAAAGTCTTTGTGAAACCTGTCTTCTTTTTCCTTTGGGTTGAGCTTGCTGTTCTTTTTCTAAAATCAGAATTAAACAGTTTCCTTGATGTTCCGCCTTTCTTCTATAAGTTAAGAATTTAATACTATAAACATACAGATGTTTAAATATATAATGTTTTCATCATTTTGGAGTCTTGTTATACAGTCCTCATGTGTACATCATTGCTGACAAGCAGTTGAGAAATATGGCCATTCTCTAATCTTTGGAAAAGTGTTTCTGGGTATGTGCATGACTACATTTTTAACTATGTTGAAGTCAATGACACCATTAATGAGAGGGTTGTGTGAAAATATTTTACTAAGATGGTCAACTTTTTCACATCGACTTTTTCATATAATATTATTTTTAAGCCTTGAGTATTTTGTAGCTAAGACATTAGGTGTTTATGTTCAGTTCAGTTCAGAATCGTTTTCTCTTTTCCCACCCAAATGAAGGCTTCTACGCCTTTCTTAATCTCTAATCCTGGTTTTGCCTTTAAGCCTGCTTACACAGCTACATCGGATCTTTCCTGACTTACACCTGCTGGCGTATGACTTCCCACACGCTGCTCTGTGTCCTCAGGTTTAACCTGCGTCTTGCGAAGAGTAGATAGCTAGATACCTTCATGTAATCTACACAACTCTATCTTATAATTTGTGAGTGAAACCATATACCGTGATTGTGAATATATTTGAAATTATGTTTGTGATCTCATTTGGGTTTTTCTGTTTGTACTGCTTTTTGTGAGTTTCTTTATTTCCCCCTCCTGTCTTCTTTTGGATTATTATCTTAATTCTGTGTTTTCTTCATCATGTGTGAAATTATCGACTCTGTGTTAACATGCACACTGAACTAACATATAAAGATACTATCTTTATCCTCATTCTGAGCCATATGGTTACCTTGGAGCACTGACTCTACCACTCCTTCCTTTTTTACGAATAATGCTGTTTTCTCTCCTTCCTTTATCCAAACAGACACACCATTACGTTGTTGTTTTACAGTCTTGTTTATTTGGACCTGTTCACGTTTATTCATTTGCTTAATATTGTTTTTCTTTCTGAAGTATGTTCTTTAGAAATCCCTTTACTGAATCTTTAGTATTTCTCTGACCTATTATCTCTTGAATTTTTACTTACCTGGGTTGATAACCCTACTTTGTTATTTTCCCTCAGTGCTTTGAAGAAAATACTATGTTATTGCTTCTCCTGGTGTGCTGGGCAGGCAGCTCTCCCTCGAACTGTCATCTTTTGCAGGTAATTTGTCTTAATAACTTCTTTCAAATCTCTCTTTGTCTTGGATGCTTCAGAGTTTTACCGTGATGTATCAATGTATGGACATCTTTCTGGTTCCTACATGCAATTCGGTAAATCTGAGGATTAATGACTTTCATTATGGATAAATTTTATCCACTAACTTTACAAACGATGCCTGTAATCTTCCTTACTCTCTTCCTGGAAAGGCTGTCAGATCCATGTTAGACTTTCAAATCTCCTATCTCTTGACCACCTTCCTCATATCGCATGTCTTTCTTCTATATTCTCAGCAAACCCTTCAGAGTGGCCATCCCATTCTCTCTTTAGCTCTTCTAATCAGCTTAATCAACCATTGGGCATTTAATTCAGTTGTTATAGATATGTTTTATTTATCAAAGTTCTGTTTGGTTTTTGAAAATCTACTGAGAATTTTTATCAGTCTTTCATGCCTGGATCACTTTTTCTACTCCATTTTTTATTTCTTTTTACACAGTCATTCTATGTACGCCTGTATATTACAATATCTTAATTTCTTGTTAGTCTTATTCTGTTGTTTATAGTTTCTACTGGCTTCAGTTACGGCTGCTCCTCTAAACATGTTGTTGCATAATTTAGGATTATAAACACATAGCCAACTGATGTGAGTCAGTAGTAATCTCATGCTCATAGGATGAAGATGTTTTCTTCCAGACCGTCCTGCTTGCTTATACTGAAAGCCCCAGGGCATTGCCAACCTAGAAGTCATTTAAATTAATTCCTGGGTTGGAGTTGCCTAATCTGTGCAACTAAGGTAATTTTCCAAAGAAGAAAGACTTTTTTATTAATATATGAATTATCTACTTTTTACCGAAACTATGCAGACAAGGTTCCCTGTTGTCTCCTTTTCCAGACCTCAGTTCTATATTTTTAATAGCCCACCTTTCCCTAAATAGGTAGTTCATTACTAAGTGGGAGAGTTCAAATTCTTATCTTCTTCTTCCACAGGATCAAGGCCTTGTCTTGTATCTCCGTGTAGCT